>NW_017298586.1:861887-899853 GCF_001594075.2 Trachymyrmex cornetzi | reverse complement strand
AAAAAATCAGCCACTATTCCATATTAGTAGCCTATGCCATAATCCCTGATTTTACCCTATATATTATAAATAGAAAGACAAAAGATTTATGTAATATATTACTTATAAAATATGTTATTGTTTATCGCATGATGAAATCGAATTTCGTACCTAATTATATCGCTAAGAACAAGTATCGATTATTTCACTGATATAGGCACACGATGTTATATTGAAAGGCTGGTTCTTTAACGAAGACGTATATCCTCATTCAATCTTAATGCCGCGAGCATTAGGCCAGATTCTCGCTGGATACAGGAAGTAACTAAATCAAAAGCGAAGAATCTCGGGAGAAGTAATTTACTGCTGCCTGTTGCCGTTTTTTTCTTTCGGTTTCTCGTGAACCTTCTGAACAATTAGACCCTTTATGAGAGATGCGAAGGGCATCCGGAACGCCGCAAAGAACGCGCGCCTTTTTCACATCATGGCGAGAGATGAATGGAGAGAAAGTTGTTTAAAGTGACGTTCGCCACGTGTTCCACACGAAGTACCGTGGGTAAGATGCGACAGCAGCCGCAGTCGAAGCATATCGCCCAGATAAAGGAGAAGGAATGACGACGCTGATGTCGGTCATAAAATCTTTTTGGGGGGGAAAATCCATTACAAACAAAAGTGTCGTGTTGTGACGTTAATAAGCTATCCACAGGAAGTCTACTATATATTCCCTGAAAAATTAAGCGCATTTTAATTTAACCACGTCGTCTTAGATATTTATGATTTGTTACATGTTGTCGCACTCGGCCAGTGGTCCATTACGTATCTGTTTGATTCGAGATGGAACCGAAGATTTGTGGCGCGTAAATCAGACGCAGTCGGCTATATCTGTTTATCAATACATTTTCCAACCGTTCGTATAAATTTACATCAAAATTTTATCTCGATATCTTCTAAGTGCTCACTAACAATCTATTTCAAACAACCATTGAATATCTTGGAACAGGTATATATTTGCATGACGCTGGAAAATGTACCAAAGAGAAAGATAGAAAGGAAGTGTACTCTAAAAATTCGTTTCCGCAAACGACGAAAATCATCTTCTCTCTCTCTCTCTCTCTCTCTCTCTCTCTCTCTCTCTCTCTCTCTCTCTCTCTCTCTCCGCTATTTCTCCTGTACCTTCTCGTCTTCGAAGCATCTATATCCCACCTTTAACACCGCTCGAATTTCAGAGAAAACGATATACGCCCGGCTTGCGTTTCCACGGCGACGTTTCAGCGAGACCGAGGTAGGTATGGCGGAAGAGACGGCGAGAAGAGACTCGGGTCTCGGGTCTCGGGTCTCGGCATGGGCCAGCCAGAGTCGGAGGAGGCTACTACCGGATATGTTCGCCACTGCGAGCAGCGGGGTCTCCCGATTAATGGACTACGTGTGTCAGACGCTTGTAGTGGACGCGTGTAGACACGACGCAGATACACACCATCGTCCGACCGTCGGACAAACGCTATAAATTGGTAACCAGTTCGTGGAGACTACCCGCGCGCGGTTGGTACCTAGGCACTCCTAGGTAGCAAAGGAAACTCGGTATCCGCATATGTCGTCTCGGCGGATCGTCTCGGCCGACAATTTCCCGCGCGCGCGGTGCGCCAGGTGCGCGCTCCCGTTATTATCGTATGGAGATAGATAGGGTGCATAAGCGATTAGGAGACAATGGACTGTTCGCGACCGTCGCGCCGTGCCCGTCGTCGCGACCAGACGCGACGCGTTCCCGCAAAAATATTATATTACGTTTCGATGATATGTGCTCGAGGAAGGAAGGCCCGTTATATCAACTCTTCGACTGACGATCGATCGATCCATTTCCCGATACTGTCGTTCGCTCTCTGCGAAAGGACCACAATTTATTTCCTTTATGTTGCCGCTCGCGCGCGATGCGAAGACTATGTATAGGTATTTGATTGTACACTGTGGAAACGGCTATTGCGGAAACGTTTCTGAAATTGCACATTTTCTTTATATTGCATAGACAATTGTTGTACCTTTTATTACGACAGTTCCAATAGTACACTATTAGTATTGTACTAATGTAAAAGCACAGTAGAGTGTACTATTGTACACTATTAGTTTATTTACATTCTATCCTACGATAATAAAGAAAATAACATCCTGAAACAACTTTTATCCTGTTTTCAGCAATAATAATCAAGATTCAGAAAATAAACAGAAAGAATGTTTTTATAACTAAACGAAATAAAATTTGATACGTTTTCCCGGTTTGCTTCCTGATTTCTCGCAGTAGAAATCAGGAACTTTCGTAGTTAAGAGAGAAAAATGAAAAAAAGAAGTCGGAAAAGTTTCTCTAATATCCCAGCTTGAGACCTGATGTCGGCCAGACATTATTTTTCTCGGGATGAAGCGCGGGAGCGGATTTTCCGTAGAATATTAGCGCATCCCGCTCCGGGACGCGTCCCTAATCTCCCGATTGCGGAAAGAACGAAAGGAGTTAATCGGCCGCCAAGTGGATTATAAATTTTGGCGGATAAAGACGCTGCGCCGGCAAAACCAAGTAGGAAGATGCATCTGGCATTTCGCCGAGAGAGGCTGTGGTGTGAGGCAAATCGAGCTGTGGAGGAGGGCAATCCTTTCTAATTATTAGCCATCTTATCTGACGGAGAAGGGAAGCGATAGAAAAAACCATCGTGGCTTTTCGCGCTACACCGCCGGATATTTTTTCCACGTAATTAAAAGTAACGATGAAACACTTCACTCCCCTGAAAAACATATCGTTCTTCGAACAGTACATGAGGCTCTTCGTTTGTCGCCAGCCACCGATCAGACTGGCAGTCCCAGCTGGCTCCGGCAACCCTCTTCCGCAAACTGGTTTTGGACGTAATTGGACGCGATTCCGGCCTACGTTAAAATCCGAACAACACGATGAGCGTTTGTCGTTAGGCTTCGCCATCAAATTGCAAACGGGAAAGTCCGTTGCCACTAAATTTGTTTTACCGATCATTTAAACCAGATATCTGGCCCATGCGCGGTAGAAACATCCGATAACTTTACGCACTTAACGGCCCTACAAGCTGATCTTGGAATTTCGTTGATTCTCTCGATGAGCCTCATACTGCGAACGTTTTGTAATTTGGTAAATTTGCATTCTTACGAATATTCCGAAAGTGAAATTCGTAATGAAATAAATATGATTTGAGGAGAGTAAACTCAGAGTTTCAACATACAGCGATTACACAAGTCGACAAAATTTAGGGGAGGGTTTTGTACTTTGAACTTTGAAAGATAGGATTTTGATGCGCTGCAAACGACTACATTGTCTGTTTTTTTCCATCATCCTCCATTTGTTAAATAATTGCAAAAACTGTTTTTTCCGGAAGTAATTTTTTTATTAATTTTTTCCGGCTAAACAAGAAATGATATCGAGGTCTGTTTTACGGCATTTAACTCGGAAATGTTCCAACAATATTAAAAATATGTTTTCGATGCTTATAAAAATGTTTGATATAAACCGCAAACAAAAAAACTTTGAAAAAATCGTAAAAAACCGGAAAAATTGACAAATTTTGAATATGAAACCAAATAATTCGAAAGGAAAAGAATCGTAAAAAATATCTGACAATTTATACTTATAGCTGTATGTGTGTTTCTAGTTTAAATCCTTTTTTGAAAAATTAATTTCCGACCACTTGTTCAGAAGTTATTATATTTAAAGCGCGCCAAAGCAGTTCGCCTACAGTGCGCGATATCCTCTCGAGTTTGACACATCGCCGAATACAGGAGCATGCTGTGTAGTCTTTTTTAATCACTAATTTCAAATCTGAAGTAAAAAATGTTCAATTCAAAATGGCGGATCCAATATGGAGGACAAGAATTTTTTTTAATCCGCACGTGAAAATCGATACCTAGTGGTTTTGTAAGTCTCTGATTATTTATACTGTAATCACAATTGTTGAATTGAAAATAGCAGATCCGATGGCGATGAATAATAAGTAAATGTACACGGAATGGTGATTTTAGCGTTATCCATTCTGTATCACGTGTAAGTATCGCCTTATTATAATAAGGGTAACGCTCAAATCACCGTGTACATTAATTTACTATTGATCGCCATTGGATCTTCATCTTACAACATCTTACATAGCTGATACTATTACGATACCGCCGATTAGGAAGGCAATTGTAATTACGTTTGAAACAAATATAGGGTTGTAATTGTGGTAAAAAAGCATGTTACCATTACGCACGCCTGGGAGTAGGCATAGTGTGTTTCCGTCCGATTGCTCTGCTAATTGTTGGGGAGCCCCGGCGATGTTAGTATTTACCTTAAAGCGGATAGATCCAATTATGGAATACGTTCGTCTTTCTAGCTTCCATCCGCCACGATCGTACAGTGTGCTCTCACAACGGATGAGTTCGGTATCTCGTACCGCATCAATCTCCCGCCAGGTTTTTTGCACTTTTCGCTTAACCATAGTTTTAGAAGGGATTTCTAGCAATTGGACGTGGGCAGGAAGCCGGGCATCGGCGGCGTCTCCCGTCTAGTTTCCACCAAAAGCTTCGACTCCGGAGTAACAAACCCACGCGAAACTTTCCCCCTCCCCGTGCAACTCTCTAGCCGGCTGGTCGAGGGCGAAAAGGTTGAAGCCTGCTTCCGCGCGTTGCCCTTTCCTCCAACCCCGCGTCCTCCACCTTCATCTCGCCCTTCTCTGGCGGGGTTAGCGCGGGAGCCGCGTAATGAGCTTCCCAGGCCGGTTGTAACGAGCAAAAACTTATCGTCACTCTCCCTCTCTGATTTACTCGACCTGCCACGTCGTTAGTTGTACTGTGCCTCTCCCTCCTTACCGCGTCTGCCCCTAAAAAAAGGGCCCGGTGCTCTCGCTGCATCACTACGAGTGTACACGCGCGCGTCATTTTTTCGAGAAAACTTTACTTCGCAACTTTCTTGAACAAGATTCTCTATCACGACTCGCACCACTTCATATATGTCTTTCTATTTTTTATTAATATTAATATCAGGTCGAGGAAAAAATTTCTTCGTATTTCATATATGGTATGTATATATATAATATATCTTGAAAATGTAATTGTTATAATATAAGTATAAGCTCGATCAGATGATGATAACTCATTTCAGATATGACTATATAAGAGAAGAGAATAATTAAGTGAGATTTCATCATTAGCGAGCTTCAAAGATACTAGTGATTAAATTATAATTAAATTTGAAAGACTTATTTATCTTAACTTTTCCTCTTTCTCTTTCTTTATAAAAATCAGACTCGATCTTATCGTATCTACTGAATAAATATTAATATTCATTTTATATATGTTAAAAGTTTGAAATAAAATAAGTAATTTCCTTAAAATTTTAAGGAAAATGAAAAGTGGTTGAGATACAGCTAAGAATTACTAAACGAATATACAAAAAGAAGGCCATACATATTTCTATTATGTCGAGTCAACGCGGCAAGTGGAGCAACACAATTTTTCAAAAACAAATTTATAATTTAATGTGTTAATTTACGACTATTATGTAATTCAAATCGTTACAGTTACTAGTTGCTCCATTTTAATACCCTTATATTTATCTGTATGTACATACATATATATATATATATATATATATATATGTATATATATGTCTCTAGAACGTCTGAGGAGCTTCCGTAAGCCCTCTTCTAAAGAAGCGGCTTCAACAACGGAAAGGAAAGAGGGACTGAAAGCCGTTGTCAAGAAGAGTATTATAGTTCTATGTATTTTTAGATAACCTCAAAATTCATATGGAGATGATAATGTAATAATGTAATAATTTGCACAAAATATTTTTTAATGAAAAAAATAAGGAACAATAAGAAATTATAATATATATATTAAGAAATAAAAAACTGATCATAAATAATGAAACGATAAATTATCCATTAATTATAAAGTATATATTGTCTACATATCGTAATAAATATATAAAAATTTTCAAGTTATATATTCAATATTATATTTTCAACAAGTCTAACATTAAAAAAATTTGATAATAGGAATTTTTATCATATGAATAATTACAGAAATTCTTCTTAAGAAAAACGGTTATTAATGTTATTAATTTTTTACTCGTAAATTTTTCCCATTTTTGTGCCGTTACACGCATGGGACGACTTCAAATAAAAGCGCGACCAATAAAATGCAGATTGTCGGCGAGATATATTGAGAGCTGACACTTGATAGATTGCTTGGCGATCAGTGTCGGATTAAATAAGATGAGAAAGCACATTCGTGCTATAATGGTAACGGTTTCGCAAGCCTCCATGGCGAATAGACCTCGGGTCACTTCCTGGAAAAGTTAGGAATTTGATTAGACGTTCGCGACGTTAATCGATAGTCTTAATTATAACTGTTGATTACTCGCTGACGAAAGAAATCGATAGCATGTTGGCACTCGGATGACTCGGGCCATTGCCCGACATGTCGGCTATGAATTGCGATTTGTGCGTTGTTTAAGCCGTTTATCTTAATGAGGGTTATTTGATCCCTTGTGTCGTCGGCGACGCAGGAACTCGTAACGCAATAAAGCAAAAAGCTAATGGTCCTCGTTACTTCATTGTTAGGTGATAAAGATCGACGTAACGTCGATCGACGCTCTCGCTTTCGTTTGTCAGAATATACGTCTAAGGCTGACATATGTCTCTTGCCGACGTCGTTCGTTACCCTAATTGCGAACAACGAGCGCAATCTACCGCATTCGATTCGTCATCGTCGTCAGAGTGCATTCCTATAAATTATCCGTGCCGCTCCCATTTCTCGGATGTCGAACTGCGTATCGTCTTAACGTACGGAACAAGTAAATTTCATGCGATAGCGTTTAAGCAGTTTGAATGAAGGGACTCCGGCCTTATCAGTTACCTGCACTCCATTAGATCTGAACTATTCATATCCGAGACTGGCATTTCTCATCAGCGTCCAGACGTTTGTGGATCGTTAACTTTTATGTCGTTGTTCTACTTTCTTCTGCATGGTCGGCCTACTTGCTACCGTAAAAGCACTATTGCGCGGTCGTGACTCCGATATCGAATTGCTTCTTGCACGTTCTCGCGTTTATCTGACACTCTCTTCTATGAACAACACCGCTCTTACCGTTTGACTAAAAAAAAGCGTTGATAAATGATAAAGTCGGTGATATCTTAACACCTCTATTGTTTCGAACATTTGCGATAATAGTCTCGATTTGGTTTCAAAATTAACTCTAATTCTACTTTGTTTGATATACTAAGTGGTACAGTAAATATAATAAAAGCATAATGTGAATTAAAAATTATGCAATATTTGTTTTATATGTTTTATATTTAATTATTCAATTAATCATATACGAGCACATTTTCTGGAATAAGTTTTTGGAGTAGGAGATTGTAGAAGAACACCACCTTTTATTATTTATTTGTACAGAATACTTTATTAATATACAAAATTATTAATATTATTAATACAGAATTCTTAATTTCTGATATTTGAAAAAGCAAAGTGCTGGTTGCGTCTCAAGTTTTCCAGACAAGACTTTTTCGTCACAAATTAAATATCCATTCAGATGTGATTTTGCCGTTCTCTATAGCGCTACGAGGGTCATAACGATTATCTTACAATTCTCGCCGCATTAGAGCAGACTCTAACACTCAAACGATCCAAATCTTCCGGTCTTGCAAGGGCAGCGAGCTCAGAACTAATTGACCGTGGCAGAGAACTCATTAAAAGTGCACTCCGGAACTCGAGACGCCGGTGGTTCGTAACGAGTGTTGTAATTCGAGCTAGATCCTTCCGTAATACGTAAACGGCAGTTTTATGCCACTATCTCAACAGCTGTGCTGATCCCTTTTACTTTTTGTTTACGAAGCCAGCCGTGTGGCCGTGTCCTACTTTTGAGTCGATCTTTATTGATATAGAGATATTGTGCAGCAAACATTAGTTGCATTCCATTTACACCGATTCTCTGATAATTCTCGCTTGTGACGTCATAACTTAGTTGAATGCGCGTTCCTTTTACATTCTGACAAGTGAGATTTAATTGAGTTTTTGTCTATAATCTGCACAAGATCGAGACCGTGTGTTTTAGTGAGTCTCGTAAACTCACTTTAAAAGTCAGGTTCGAATCTGTGTTGTCATGTAATAACTTTTTACCAAACTAAGCAAATAATGACGTCATTAATCTGAGTGTGAAATACTCAGCTCACTTCAGACTCAGTTTCACTTGCGTGCAAATGGAAAACAACTATTATGATTGAATCTCTCTCTCTCTCTCTCTCTCTCTCTCCCCTCTCGATAAAGGTAACTTAAAATATGACTTTCAAAATTATTAAATACTGTCTAAATTTGATTACAATCACTTTGAAATTATGTCTGCGGACAAAGATACAAAATCATTACTGAATCGAATTTATTTGAATCAGGAAGATTATTACTAACATTGAGAATACAATTGTGACATTATCTGATTAAATCATTACTCCTTTTGATTATATTACACTATGCGTTATACATCATGTGGTACCTTTTTTAATTGACAACGATAGATTTTGATTTATTTTTAATTTAATTTGTTCTATAATTTAATGTTTGACTGAGGAGGACTACTGTAAGAGTCGAAACGTTTCGAATAGTATATGGAAATAACTTTAGATTAATAAAATTGTCATCTATTTTAAGCTTGTATATTACCGTTATTTTGTCATTGTTTAAAACATAACAAGCGTTTAAATTTTAATTTATATTTTATTTGAATCAATTGCAGAGATGAATCAATTATAGAATTTGTCATGAAGTAACTGATTTATTGGAGTCACCCAAATTTTATCGGTGAGGCAGGATGTATTTCGTTATATATCAAGCGGCAGCTTCGCCGAAGAGGAAAAGAAAATAATCGGCTTAGCTGAGCGACTTCGTTAGATTGACAAAAGTTTGTCCCTGTCCGAATTCCCATTTCGAGTTTTTTTTCGATAGGATCATGCGAAGCTGACGATGCGGAGATAAGAGAGATTGGAGAAAATATAAGAAATCTGAGAGAGATTTCTGCAAGGAGAAAGTTACTACAAAGAGGAAAACGTTCCGATAGGCATATCGAACGCGCAGCTGTCTTCGCGAAGACGATTTCTATGGGATCTCCGAGATACGTAATACTATCTCTTTGAGTTATACAACCGGCGCATAGTTCTCGTGTCAACGTTCAGCCACGCAAACGCGTTCGTTGTGAAAGATGATATTAGGTAATCAATTATCCGCAGAGGAAAAGACGAGTAAAGACGATTGATGAGATGGAAAGTATACAATTACGTTTATTGTATATCTACTTGCATTGTATATTTTCATTACGGTTGCAAGAGTTTTATTTAATAATTATTAAGTAATTAATTGTTTTTACATTAACAAATTCAACAAATTAAATAACACTTTTTGAATGTTAATAAGAAAAAATATCGTTTAATAAAAGAGAAACTTTTTATTATTATTTAATAATATATGAAATTGAAATATATAACTTATTCGATTTACAAGACATTGCGGTTTCTTTGGGCCGAATGATGAGTCTACCCGAGTTAATTTAGATACAAATGCGGAAATAAATCGTGTATGAGCGTGAAGTGTGAAAACACCAACTTGCAATATTGGAAGTCACAGGTGCTTGGCTTTCTCTATCCGGAAACTATTGTTTTCTCATAACCCGTTCTTAACGGCTGGCGCCTCATATGTTTCTTTAGGATCACATCAAGGAATTCCAAACACTGCCGGCATCGAAACGCTCGCGTTTCATTCGAACTAGACCTAAGACAACAAACACACGGTTTCCTGTCATGAAAAACGTATAACCATTCCTTTTTATTCGTGTACAACTTCGCTGGACCACCTTAGAGTGATGTAAATTTTGATACTGCACTGTATAATTATCAAGACGTATTATTCATAACAGCGAAATATATTCGTTTGGAAGTATATTTGTTAGAGAAGTTTCGGTCTATATAACATTCAGAAAATATTTTACTCAAAAAACATGTCATTCGAAAAATCATACAATTACTTGTATAGATTTATCTCTTTTATTTCGAATCGCATAAGATAAATGTCCCAATGGCTAAATTAATGTTGCAAAACTTGAAGATAATCTAGATGTCTTCGGATCTTCGGGTTATTCTTCATTATTATACCTAGTCCTCGACATTTATGATATTTGCATAGTAAATTTCTTACGTGTCAGAAACGGAAGTTGTCCATCTATCCACGGATGATAACCGGAAAAATTTGACATCGGTGTCTTGAACATAGATTAGTTGCACGTACATCGATCAACTTTCATCTCCGAGGAGGGAGGGCCACTTCTCTATCTGCGTAAACAGTGGTTTGCCACGGGGATCACGTTTCTACGGTCGGGACCACACCCGGCAGCCTGTTAGTATTTGCACGCGGCGTTAGTTGCCCCTGGGCTGTATGTGGGGTACGCACGTGCGTGCCCGTCCCGTCCTATTCAGAGCTTCCTGATGTGATAACGTCCAAGATAACGCCACTGATGCATTCGGAATACTTAAGTGTAAAACTGTACTCAACGTACGTCTACCTAGGCCTTAGTGTGCTTAAGATTTAGTTCGGTTCTATAATATAACACCATACGTGTATAAAACGTACTCAGAAAGAACAGTTGTACTGAAGTATTTAAAAATTCAGCTACATATTTATAGAAAATAATTTTGTTGGATCGTCAAAATAATTATGTGCTTAAGCTGGTTGCTAAAATGTCAAAACTTTTTGTAGTATTACTCATTATGCTTGATCGTCCTATGTAGTTATTTTGATGGCTCAACAAAGTTATTTTTAGATCTGTATCTAGCTAAATTGTTAGATACTTCAGCAAAATCGATCTTTTTGTATAAATATCCATAAAGTAGAGGAAGTTGCATGTTACAAATTTGTTCATCAAAATTGTGAAAATATCATCTTGTATTGTTTAATTTCAAATCAGAAATACTTTAAAAGCACGAAGAATAATTTAAAACCATAAATCCATAAAATGGATTTGACGAAAATTCTTTATGTTTGTACATTTTATTTTCTACATAATATTTTCCTTTTACATGATTATGCCCGTTTCTACCACTATACTATAGATCAACTTTAATCTTGGTTTAACTTACTTTTCATCTGTTTTTACTTCTAAGAATTAGAAAAGGATAAAAGTAAATAAACCGAGGTTGAAGTTAATCTACATTAGTATATATATGTATAAATGTACATTAGCTCGTTAAATGTAACTTTAGTAGCGTTCCGTAATATAACTGGGCTAATGTTTTTTTCGGTTTCTTAATCAAAAGAAGTTCGACGTACAAAAATAATTCTCTATTAAGATCCGGACACGGAAACAAGTGTGCGCAGTTCGCGCGAGATGGACAGGTTTGATTATGGTAGCGTAAACCAGCAACCAGTAATGATCCTGTTGTCATAAAACGACATAGAAGAAGTCAAGCTGAAACGACTCCCGGTAACTCCAGATAAAAACTATTTACATGTAAATTTCTGCTTACAGAATTCCAAGAAATTGTAATAATTGCGCCACCGACTATGTTTGCTCTGTTGCAAACTTGAAAATTATATATATATTCATTTATTGAATAATTAATATAGCTTCGCAAAAATGCAAAAATTAATAATGCTCTTTACTTATCATTATATCGATTACTGACTGCATGAGTTACTATGCAAACTCATTTTTGTGCAACCTACGCGAGATAAGCGCAACGCTGACGCTAATGCGAGTGCCATGTTAAAATTAACGCTAATGGAAATGCAAATGATACCGCGATGCGAAAAAGAGTAAACCGCGTGGATATTAAAAAATGGCGGAGAGAAAGGATATCGTGTGGATAATTGCGCGCGTTGCGCCAAATGAGCAAATGATGGTCTCGGCGAGCAGCGCAAAAGGGAATAAGATACAGACGCAGACAGGGAATAGGAACGTCCTCTCTCGCCATTGCGACAATACTCCCGTCCTATTCCTCTAGCCCCTTTTTATACCCTCTTTATACCGATGTCCCATTGAATGCAACTTATGGAAGTCCGTTCCGCAAAGTTGCCTCGCGGATTTTCGTGGGGTGGGCCGTAAGCCTCCACGTCGTCGACAATGGCCTTCCATTCCGCCCCCAGCCTCTCATCCCGCCGCACCATTCCCGACCGCAGCAGTTTCTCATTCCCTCTACCTCAGCGACTCGCTGGACCTAAGGGAAAGGGTCGTGAGAAGATGGTGGTGGGTTGAGGTCGCCACTCGAGGGGCGACGGGGGTGTGCGGCTCTCATTCCGGCCGCAAGATTTAGAAGCCAATTTTCGCGAGCATTGACCAGACTCCTTCCCCCCCTCCCCCCTCCCAGCCTCATCCTCGTCGATCGTTCTCCTTCTTTCTTTTTCACCGCGTATCCGCTTCTTTCACTTTCTTTCCTTCTCCCTTCCGGCACTGGGGAACGGAAGACTACCGTCGAAAGGAAGCTCAGAAAATACAGCTGACCGTTGACTGACCGCCGAATCGTTTTTGTACGAGGAATACGAAAGGAGAAATAAAAGAGCGTTGAAAGAAAGTGGAGGAAAAGGGATACCTTTCGATTTCGTATTCTCGGACTGATTTGAAAGTATAACAGTCCGGCTTTGAGCCAGTATCGCGTAACGATCAACGAAAGAATCGTCTTTTGATTCATGCTGCGATACTTTGCACTACGTCTCGAATGATTCGTATTCTATGATCCGTGATTTCGTTGGATTTATCAGATTTTATCGTCGGAAAACGCACTAACGCGACTGCTTGCTGCGTGGCATATTTTGATCGTTATCGGAGGAACGATACATATAAAAAGCATAAATTTTTACAATCTTATATATTTTACCTAGTTATTATTTAAATACTTTATATGTTTCTTCTTGTTAGTTTTTAAAAAAGAAAAACTGATGCTTCTATTCAGATTTAAATATTTTTTTTACAATTTTAATGCGCAAACATTGGGTATGCATAACTTATCTAATAATATTCGAAAAAACTAAAGTAGAACGATATCCGTACTGTATGTGTCCAACCATTATTGCAGACATATTATACATATTTCTTGGAGATAGCAGTTTTACGCATCGCGGTCGTCTTGCCGATGCGGCAAATCGAATCAACGGAGCAGCAAAGTTTTCTCGCGTTTTATCACCGATCATTAACGTCCTTGCTAATATTTTACGCGTGTCGCGTCTGGAAATTCCACAGCGTCTGTTAACGAGGACTGTTGGAGCGATCAAATGCTGCACGAATAACGCTGAGAACAAAGTCAACTGCCCATCCAAGATGCCAAAGATGAAATTAGAGTAGATGACTGTTGTCCATAAGTTTCTCTCTCCCCCCCCCCCCTCTCTCTCTCTCTCTCTCTCTCTATTTCTCTTGACGAAGACAGAACGGAAGAGAGACGTCCGAAACGTCCTCGGGTACGCGCAATTACTCTCCCTCGTCATATCCCACGCCGGTCTTTTCATTACCCTCCTAAATGGCGCATGAAGTGCCCACCTATTCTCCTTCCACCCCCACCCTCCTCCTCTCGGTCATTGAAGTTGAAATACCGCGGATAGGTGAGGCGGCAGAAATACGCTCTGTGTATGTCCCAGTCTCGCTATAATGCTACTGCCGCAACTCCAATAATTACTGGTACCCGAGAACAATGGGCCGTGCCTGTCATAACTGTCATCTACTGCAATGCCCTCGCGTTATTTAAGACTCTCGAAGCTTATTACGTCTAATGGTCGGCAGAATTACAGACGCTTCTTTCGCTGGCGACTAACCCGCAGAAACTCGGATACTCGTGCCCCTAGCCGAACGATAACTCGTAGATTGGGTAAGCGTCGCTTATCGGAGGTTGCCAGAGAGTTGGAGAGTATCCAAGCGGACAATGAAAGCAGGTAAGGCTGAAGACAAAAGTTGCAGAAGATGCTTTAGTTCAAACGTTGCAGTTAGAAATTTGTTCACTCGTAAATAATAACAATAACAGTTGCACAATAACAGGGAGATTGTGATCAAAAATTGAAATTATTAGCGATAGAATAATAATAATGCAATTCTTCAGCTTTATCTATATGTATTTAAATATGTGATGGTGATATTTTTGAAACTGATTCAAGGGAATTAAACTTTAAACGTGTAGGTAGAGGAAGCCGTCTTTTAGTTGACATCAGACTGAAACGATCTCCTTTTACGCGTTCTGAAACAAAATTTAACGCTAAACGACGCTGCGGAAAGCGTGGATTGTTACGAGATTGTCATCTTAAATTTTACGGTGCTCTGTAACGTTCGCGTCGCGTCATTACGGAATTATAGAGACCGTTAAAGTCATGTTACGATAACGTATCTACGGCACCGTGCTGTTTTTGACGGGCTGTCTTGGTGTCGCGTACATAAAGGAGCGTACATTCAAGATCTTTTTTTTTTGAACGGGAGAGGGGACGTTCTGTGACTTTAGTGGCTCTAATTTCATGGTCGCGAGCATAATATATTCTGCGAATAAAACGATTATGGTGTGCGCGGAATATTTCCCTATCGTTAATCGTAGGATTACGCCAGATTATATCGAAGGTGCCACTATGTGCGGTCACAAATGAGATTTACTGCCTAATCGTTATTAACTAATGGACATGAATAGGGGTTCATATGAAATTATGTATTTGGCGTCATTAATCATTTCCCGCATATTCGTACCGAGCTCAGCAATTCGTTCGGAGAAGCATGTTGCTATTGTAAAGCAACGAAAAATTTTCGCTTTGTTATTATATTTGCATTATACCTGTTAGATGTCAAAGGAGCAATAGTAACTCAATTCCGTAAATTAAATAACATTTTGTTATTTTTAACTTTTATATCTGTCAAAATGTAAATTAATCCATTTCTGTAATTAGTTTTAAAGTAAATAACGTTCATATTAATGATTGCACTTAATTAATAAATTAAATTTCAGTAAAATTCAATATATTTTCTTGAGTTAAATTGTTTAACTGTATTGTTTTAGTTAAATTAGTGATATATATGTTGAATAGGAGTAGTGGCGAGAGACCTACAGAAATAATTAAAAATAATTTAAATTGAGTATAATTTGACATTATGAATTTAATATTGTAATATTCCATTCTTTCTCTCTACCTATCCTATTTTCGTTTCTTATTTTCCTCGTCGACCTGATTAAGATATTTTAAGTGCAACGAAGAGCTGCATGTTATTTTCCGATGAGCCATTTATATCAAAATATCTGGTAGAATTCAGAGCAATGATATCTCTGGGATCGGAGGTCGGTATTCGAGATCTCCCATCGGGAATTCGAGCATCACTTGAGCGACCGCCTTCCAAGTATGACGAGTACGTGTGTCATCGCTCGAGTGCGTGCATACAGATCTTCTCCGCAGATAGACAGACAGGCTGGCAGAGTCGGGGGACGCTGCTGGAGAACTTGAGGAACTCGAACAGATGCTCCGATCGCTCAGTAGCCGATGCATGCCTCACGCTCGTCAGATAACTCAGCTAAATTCAAAGCGGACCGCGAATCGATAAGCTGCTATCGCGCTTTGAGCTTAACCAGAGACCAGCAGGATCAAGGATCGAGCGACTCGTGCTGCCTCTTTCTGCAGCACTCCTGTAGACCACGGTGTATATCTCACGACGTGTCTCGATAACGGTCCAGGTACTCGTTTCGCAGGGTACCCGCACGCGGTCAGAGTCTGGAACATGTTTTAAAAACATTGATAAGTCTGTAAAAATTAGTTACTTCTCCTTATTGCGGCGACGTTTGCAATTTAAAATGGAATGCGACTATTTGTTGTAATTTAGTCGTTTGATTATGCATCTCTTAGAATATTTAGACTGGTTTTTGAAGAGCAATAAGAAAAGAGTGACAAATCATAAAATGAAAATTATTATTATTAATGTTAATTAATATTATTAAGGTTTTAAAATGTTTTAACGATAAAATTTTACGTTATTTTATTAATAGATAGCTATAACGATGGATAAAACCTTGGCTTATAATTACATAGTTTATATGAAGTATAAAGAAAAACCGTATTCGTTTTTTTTTTAACTGAATTGTGCATTACTACTGAGGAATCTAGGATATCTGATTAAAATCCCAACTTAACTCAGTACCCACTTTTAATGCGGAGAGCAGCGAAGCAAAAGCCAACTGGTAGGAAAGTTTTAATTTAATTCGGCGGTCTCGCGCCGAAGTGGTCGGCCCGCGTAGTAAAATAGGGAATGGTGCTTCTGTCGCTGCAAGCACGAATTACGGATGACCAGCAAGCTAACTCGATTGCCTGCCATACTCTTCTTACCTCGATACGTTGTCGAAGAAGTTAATATTACCCTATTTTAATACGCTATCCTAATAGCGTAGAATTACGATGGGAATTTACATACTTATTGTAGTAGAATATTGGAGAGAAAGAGAGAGAGAGAGAGAGAGAGAGAGAGAGAATTCAGAGATAATATATAATTTATAGATATACTTAATCTTTAAATAATCTGACTTTTTATGAAGATTGCGATAAAATAATAAAAAATTGTTTTGTTATTTTAATAACTGGATCGAGTTTGTATTAAAGTTAAGTGTGGAGCCGCAACAATCGTTATTTCTCTTTACGTCAAAGAAAGATAAAAAAAAGTGAGACTTATGATGTACTTTGTTATCGAAGACTTTCTTTCGTTTCTCTTCGCTCCGGTAATATCAAGAGCATGACGGATGAGAAGCGCGCGCCGTATTTATTTTCGCAAAACGAATCGATGGGTCCAAGTACCATCAATCGAGAGCGTTCCAACAGAAACACCACACACGTATGAGAAGACAAGAAGGAAACGCCACGGACTTAGGATAATAGCGTTATTATACTTGCGGAGTAGATCATATCGTAGGACGAGAACCAGATCCGCTGGTCGGAAGTGTGGAGGTAGACAGAGAGAGCTGAGAGAGTTTCGAAGGGCCTGCTGCTTAGTGGACATTACGAGAGCAACGTTTGTGTTCGAGAACGTTTATCACACGTGCGTGTGATACATACTGACGCATGTCTATGATGGAATCAAGTTTATATAAGAAGTTATATACGGAAAAGGCGGATTATCGTTTTGGCTGAGGGTAGGTCACTCGATACCTCGGGGGTCATCTTTCGTCAAAAATCGTGCCCTTTCGTCGTCCCACTAGTTCTCGTCGAGCAGATGCCACGGGTCAATCGTTGCCGAAAGGTTGAATCCCTGCAATGAATTATTGCTTCAGGGTTTTACGTACGTGTTGAAGGAAACTTGTGTGCGATAACAGTTAGTAGTATGTGTACGTTTGTGTATAAACGTTCTTAACCCTTACCGTACCATCTACAATTTGGTGCCTCATCCATACTATCAAGGGTCTAGAATCTCTTCGTTTTTTCAACTCTTCAAAATAATTCAAAAAATCTCTAAAAATTCACCAACATACTTTCAACTTTCTAGAATAAATATTGGAACTTCATTTTGGAAAATAATAAAATGTAGTACAATTTATAATTACCGAAAGATTCGTAAGTTGGGAAAAAATGGCGTTTGATTTAAAAAATTATAACTTTTCATAATAAATGAATATAAAAAAATCACTCCAGGGTTTTGTAATTTAGATATGAAGTTATGAAAAAAAAATACTAGAACTTCGAATTCTACAAAAAGTTGAATTATTTGAACACATGAATATGAGTAATTTTCAGTAAGGGACGTATTTTTTCGTTAAAAAAATGTAAATTTTAATACACATTTAGATAAATATGTAAAGAAAAGCATGACTCATCTCTTCAGTTTTATCTATTTTGTCTAAAAAATAAATAATTCTTTTAGAAAAAAAAATTTTTAATGAAAACAAACATTCAGACATTAATTTAGAGTGAAAATAGAATACTTATAATGATTTTGATACAATTTTTATTTTCACAAAAAAGTTAACGTCGTATACTCACAAGGGTCACTAGTGTCTCACGTCGCCTTAAACTGCACGTCAGTCATAGGCAGATTGACGGCCGGGGTCGCACCACCGTGCACAGATTCCCCCCATCACAAACTTTTTTTATACGGCAACAACAAACGCCGGGTTGACCGAGCTTGCGAGAAACTTGCACGAACAGGAATCGCTCGGTCACTAGTAGTTACCCATATTAGTACGGTAAGGGTTAAGCTTTGATAAAAGGGTATTACCGATATAAATGATAAACATTTCTGGACGGAAAAATAATAACTATTCTTAACAATTTTTTAAAGAAACGGAAGGTTTATTTAATATTTTATATTAAAATGTGATGCTTCCTACGTGAGACAAACGGGAAGAAGATTTAAAACAAGGATTGCAGAACATCGCAATCATATACGTTGGAATACCAGTTCCAAGTCTGTAATTACCGAACATAGATTACAACAAGGACACGATTTCAATTGGAACGATATTCGAATCTTGGACGAAGAACATTGTTACAATAAACGTTTAGTTTCGGAGATGTTGAATATCAAAAAACAAAACAACAGTCTTAACTTACAGACCGACACAGAGGGGCTACATAAATCATATATTCCGATCATAAACAGAGTCTGACTTTGCATAACCAAGTTATCTCGCATTACAGTTTCGCACGTCGAGTGGATATGTCGTCTTGTCTTATTTTATATTCGGACGTGTTACATTTATAACGTGATAATTTTCATATTATTTTATCACCGACTTCACCATTGTGATGTAATAACAGTTATTTTTTACAATATTGACCTTATTTTTGGCCAACTTTTTATCAATATGAATTTTTTGGGATTTTCGCAGAGGTGAGTGTTTTATCAAAGTGACGAGTTTTCTTGTTTTGACTACGTGGTTGGATTATTGGCAACGTTTTTTTTTTGTTTTACCTTTAGAATTACGAGGATCTTTCGCAAACGATCTTCCAATCGCTTGACGAGTTTTTTCGTCCCTCTGAGAGAATACTTCTATCATTACATTTAAAATGACCGACGACTTATCTCAGTTTGTGAATTTTATGTATATTTTTGATAATTATATTGCGTAAAATTTTGTCGAATATCTGAAGAGGGCTCAAATTGGAAACCGAAACTAGTCATGTTTAAGCACTTTTATTTTCTAATTTATTCTACTTTTGTAATTAATATATTGAACATGAGATATAATCATTTTAATATCTTAACGTATTGACTCTCGAGTGCTTTTTTTCCTTCTATGTACTTTTAATATTTTATCTGAAAAAATATTTAACTATTTTTAATTGCTGCCTTAGGATAACTTACAATAATGAAAGAGCTAATTGTTATTAATGCAACTGAAATTTTCAATAATATCGTGACACAAAGCTAAGAAATTAAATTTTTCAAAAAAGGGAAAAACCATTTTTTAACTTGACAGAAAATGATTGATTATATATATAATCAAATATAATATCGGCAAAAAGAATATATTCTTTGACCAAATGTCATTCTTGTCATCATTTTTATTTTACAAAAATACCCTTTTCAAGTTGTAAGAATTTTGATAATTTTTTTTTAATTACCCTTTTTATTAGACTAACCTTTTTAAGTTATGACAATTTTTTATTAAGTTAATTTACTTTTGGTATAATAATTAATAGAATAATATTTTCCTAACTCATTCTTATGGTAATAATTCGAAAATCATGTTTTTCGAATTGTAACGTCACTCACTTTTGAAGGGGGCGCTATACATTAATGAGTCCATTAAGAGCGAATCGATGTAAAGTTCTTCAATAAAGAATCGTGCATTCGAGAGTAATTTTTTTTAACTTGGAGTAGAACCCGCTATTTGCATGACACGCGGTTTGAAGTATTTATTATAGCTATCGACATCCCGATTCAACTTCAACTATACGTCCCGGCAAGTTCGTGCAATAACACGGCATATAAAAAAGGGAGAAAAAGAAGGAGTGCGCGATCTGCCGATACAAGCAGTGGTAACTAAACCACTAGTAAGTAAGCAAGTCCTTCGGCATCGGATCATGCCATGCACCAGCTGACGCGCCTAGGGATAATAACTTGGCGAGCTGCATGCATTAACTTTAATTAACTATTTGACGCAGAACTTTGCGCCTGCATATTAAGCATACGGTGTCCGCACCCGGGCGACAACGACCGTAAACGATTGCCCCGGGCGACATTCTGGAGCACCATTCTGGAGCCTGGAGAGTGCAGCGGTTGATTAAGCTTACAAAAAGATTTAATCCAGCGCGTAGAAGTACCGGTCCGGCCTAACGAGAAGCGCGTACGAGTTTCACCAGTCGGGTCTAATAAGAAAGCCGCGTCGAATTCTCGAGAGCGATATCCGAGGCTTAATATCGCGCCGGAACTTGGCCAGCCGGAGACGTACGTTTCGAGCCGCGCTCGCGTGGTTCCTCGAGAGAGGCGAGGCGAGGCGAGCGAGGCGAGGGAGCCTGCGCGCGAAGCGGACCCGAGTTTTCATTTATTCCCGAGCTGATTTACGACGGTCGCCGGATAAGCGAGTTGCCTCGTGGACCACGCAAATGGTCGGCGATCCCAGTTTCTCTCTCCCACGCCGCGCATTGTCTTCCTCGTGCGGCGCGCTCGCGCACGCTAGTGTATCCACACGGAATCTTATGATTTAGATAGCAATTTTTGCGAGGCCGACCGATCCTCCTCCCTTAATCTACAAAGATGTATTGTTTTTTCTACGATTATCACTTTTTTCTCTACCAAGTTGCTCCGCACGCTTCGCCTTGATACGTAAATTCTTTTTGTGACTGTTTTTGTCGAAACAAAAACTAATAAACGCTAATACATGTCTCACAAAGGAAAGACTAAAAGTGGAAATGAGATTTTAAAATGCGATTTGTTACAAAAGATAGACCTTCGTTCTCGTAATAAAATTGAATTCCAAACTATAGTTTCAGACACCTCTTAGTTTTTTCAAAAATAAACAAATAAATATAATAATTTTAATATTATCAAATTGATTAATTTAGTGAGATAATAGAATTTAGGGAAAAAAGGAAAAAAGTTAAGTATTATGATGTTTCAGGATTAATTAACTTTCTTCTAATGCAGAAGCGGTATAAATACAGTTTAGATCAATACGAGTACAACATTGCTGTCTGCTATATAATTATCAAGGTGGTAATGAAAACGCGTTTCATCGAATTAATTCAAATTGTATTTATATCATCCACGTATCTGAAAAAAATCAGTTAGTCTTATAGAACAACTGTACATTTTTCTCCTTTTTCTGAGATCTATAATTTTGCCAACTGATTAATCGATACAATGATTTCAAGATTTTTATATTTATTATTAACTTTTCGTAACAAAGCTCAAATTTTTTGTACTGTTCTACAGATTTCATGTTTTCACTTCTGGTTCTCTTCTTGTTAGGTACATCTTTGATATTTCACATATTCCCAAGGGTGCGGTCATGGTTGACGACGGCTCAATCGCGAATGCTTAACAAGTACTAATTCCTTCGAGCGTTGTTATCAAAGCAACGAACTCGCATTGAGATTAGCCTAACCGAATCTTGTAAGATATCCGGCTGGAGACAGTCGCGTTCCGTTGGGGCTTCACGGGTTCCGCTTCTTCGACAGTTCGTCGCTTGTGATCGCGAGCAGCCGCCCGTGGAGGACGACGACCCGACTCAGTCACGCCAGTACACCCCATCTGCTCGGTATAATAAGATGTCGGCCATAAACGTCTTAGCACTTTGCGGGCTGCGCTTAATTGATCGTCGCCTCGACTCCTCAGCGACTAAGATACTAGTACCTGACGATGAACGACCGGCGCCACCGCTCTTTCCCAGGTAAACGCGACTTATTATGCACGCCGGAGGAACATTAGGGTCTCGCAGCATAACGGTTTCCGTGACTGCCTTCTGCAGGCGTTAGTCGCAGCAAATTTAAGCGAGATCGACGTAACTACTACTACCACTGCTAGGAGTGACTCACAATTGGTGTGTTCTAATTAGTATGACACATAGAATATTCTAGAGAATAGCCTGTGTCACAACGCAATGATACTGTTAAGAAACCCAAGTAAACGTGTGCGACGCACGAGTGTCCGAAATTAATAACCACGGTTAGAGAGAATTCCGAGAAAGGCTTTCCATGGGCAAGTGTGAGACGACTTGGAGCGTAGAACGTCGTTTATCACTCGCCGTCGTCATTCCACATTATTCATTTGAAAAAACCTAAAAAGCAATATTACGGCACATGATATTTCATAGAGTTACAGCTTTGTCGAAAAAATTCATATAACGATAACATATGTTTTTATTTAAAAAAAACTTTAAAAAAGCAACATTAATGATACATGATGTACTTTACAGAGTTAAACTTTGCCAAAAAATTAAGATATATTAATAAAGATATATCTGTTGTGATTGTAATTTATTCGTTATTATGTGTCAAAATTAGTATGTCATGACATTATAACATGGAAAGAACAGTTTTGTTGAAGTATCTAAAAATTTAACTAAATATATAGATCTGAAAATAATTTTATTGGATTATCAAGATAATTATGTAGGGCTCTCAAATTGGTTGCTAAATATCAAAACTTTTTGCAGGATTGCTCATCATGCATGAGATTCCTACGTAATTATTTTGATCCAACAAAATTATTTGCCGATCCATATTTCTAGCTAAATTTTTAGATATTTCAATAAAATTCTTTCCGTGAAGTTTTGAAGTTTTATTAGTAAAAAACTATCAAAACCAGAGTCCAATTCGTTCGTCTATGTGTATGGAACTCGCGGGATTCTCTCTTTCTCTCTCTCTCTCTTTTTCTCTTTCGACGAGCACAAGTGGTTTTCCAAGAACCGTTCGATACTCCGAATTGGCGGATTGCAAGCGGAACGATTAACTCGCCCGGAACAGAAAAACGTTGGTTGGCTTGGCTCCGGAAGATTAAAGGGCCCCGCTCCTCTGACCCGTAAGCAATACCGCGAGCATTAAACGCCATGTGTTTGACAACGTAACACGCCGCGTCAAGATCTGAGAGAAAGACCGCTTCGAATATGGAACATGTGTAAGTTTGCAACTCTCGTCTACTATCATCGTTCGTCGACGAATGGAGGCGTATCCCACCGCATATCGGGCCTACCCGTCGCTCGCCGTCGAGAGGATAGTTGTCGGATGTACAGAAATATAGACGGCTAAAATTAGGATGGCATCTCGCAATAAAACGTCTTCACCGCTGCATCTCAGCGATGACGACGTCTTGCGTGGTACGTGCGCAATTATTGCACTTCTACCCTCTCAATCTGCGGCTATAAACGTATGTGTGTTTTTACATATTTATCATTTTTTAACTGCTACATGCGCGCTTTTACCGGACGAACTAGGAAAATATCGTCAAAACTAGGAAAAATATCGTTAAGCTATTTTATGAACTTCAATCAAAAAAACTAAACTTTTTCTCTCAATAAATACTATTTTTTTTATTGTCTTTTAAATTTTTTGTGGAAAATAATAGATTGACTCAAATGGAAAAAAAAAAGTTATATCGCTTTAATAGTATTAGCAATATAAGCAGATTTTAATCAAATATTTCAGAGCGATTTGTTTTGAAGTGTACACAAAAATTTACGCGAGAAATATTCGTTTACAATGCATCAGTGAACTGCCATCGGCGGGGGCTGTTAAAAAACGCGGGCGCTTTCATCGCGAAAAATGGTTGATGTGAATAGTTCATTCGGCGACGTAGCTGCCTACAAATATTTGGCAGGAAATGTATAGGTACGCGCAAATATTTACTGGGGTCCCGCAAAATGAACGGGATGTAGTAGGAGGCAATAGGGAGAATATCAAGTAAACCATTTTTAATACCACGTTACGTATCGTTTTTGGGAATTACGGCACATGAAAATCAGTTAATGATAGTGCTATACAAGATATATTTAGACTATTAACTAGAAATTAAGACAAATGTAACTAAATACTTGGATATTTAGATGAGATTAAGAAGTATTTATACAATTAGCTAGAAATTTAGACAAAAGTATCTAAATATTTAGACAACTGACTAGAAATTCTGACAAATATATATCTTTTCCAAAAAATTATTTCTAACCGTGTCTAGTTAACGGCTGAATCGCTACATAAATCAAGAGACATTTGTATTCAAGAGATATCGACCTTTAAAGAAATCAGTATTCTCTCTTAGGAATGGAAAATTTGACAGTCAGAGCGACCATGAGAGTGGTTGACATGTGTATATGTGTGCTATATGGATGTTCGCACAAGAGACACAAGCGACACACGGGGGAGGGGTAAGTATTCGATGTCTGATCCCTCGGGGTTGAGTTGATCTATGACTCAGTCAGGAAGTACGCCTCGACAAGGGCAGCCAGAGTGCGGCAAAGTCAACCTGCCATCCCGATACCCTTGAATCGCTCGTGAAAGTCCGAGGAAACCGATGAGCCGGCATTGCTCGTTGTGCTATATACATACATATACACACACACACACATATATATATATATCTCGGCTTTGTGTCGCAATACGAGTAAAGGGGCTGCTGCACCCCCGCTCACAGGCCGGAAGTATGATCCAGCGAGTCACGTGCCCACTGAGCGAGAGAACGCAGACAGCCGAAAAAATGTCCGATGAAACGGAAGACGTAGAGATCGATGCATTGATGCGAAGAGGGAAAGGAGGAGAGAGAGGACTGTGCTAAGAAACTCATGATGTGAAGCATCAAGGAAATAAAATATCCATTACGGATATAAATTCGCCGAAATTGAAACATAATTCCATACTTAAGGTGGAAAATAGCCGTCTTGATTAAATCAGAATGATATCGAATTAATAAGTGATATTGGAGTTTATTATTGGTAGAAATGATATATAATAGAAGAGTAATGGATGTTAAAATAATTGATCAGAGGGTATAGTTAAACGTTTAACTCATCGTTAAAGGAAAACAGACAGACAAATGGCAAGGCTATCAATACAATTATCTTGGTACTTTTTGTACCATAAAAATAATTATTCTACTAGCGATATCAATATCGTTGAAATTATTTTCTATCGCATCGACTCATCTTTCATGACGTTGAAAATGGAAAAAAGACGCGAGAGGACAAATGAAACGATGAAAAAGCCGAGTGACTGACGACCGTGGAAGAGCCAATTTAACTTCTTTCAGCGCCGAAGAAACCTCTGTGCTTTGCTACCCTACCTCTACTCTTGCGAAGAGGTCACGGCGCTCCGAGATTGTAGATAAGCATAATTGAATAACTGTCAAATTAAAGTAGCAAAATTTTAAATTAGCGACATTGGGGTAACGCATTCATCCTACTGGTGTCGTTCCGTTCGCGGCGAATTCGTCGAATTAAATTATCGCGCGTTCATTAAGACGCCAAAAGCGGGACGTGCGACAGATATATAAAGAACCGAGCGAGGTGCACTCTGCGCGAGTGATTAATGGCGATGAGATTTTTAATATCTGTAAAGCGTTGGCCGCGACATCCGTTTCATCGCGCGACGATTTTCTGCCGGCACGGCGGCGCAATGCCTTCTCGCACCCTGATGTTCTTTTGCAGTTAATTTGACACACGGTGTGTAAACGAACAGACGCGAGACGAGAGAAATATCGCTGCCCGAAAGGAACGAAAAGGCTGAAGAGATCGCGTGACTGCGGAGACAAGAAGAAAGCCGGCAACGGAAGCCGCGCCGCGACGGAAACGGTGAGAGGACTCGCGATACGGCGGAAACGCACGGAGCCAGGGGCAATCTAATTTCTTCCAAGTCTTCCAAGTCTTTCGGGGGAGTCCCTCCCTTTCTTTTTCTCGCGTGCGTCTGATGGAGTGGCGAAAAATCGGGTCGAGTCGTCACGCTTGCACGCCCGCGTGTCAATAAGAATTTACGGCTGTGGCGACCTTTAAAGACCATCGAGACCTGGCTTGCGAAGCGGATCAAGTCGGGGCGGAACTCACGTGATACGAGCCGGCTTGAGTAAACGTTCTCACGACAGTTATGGGAACACTCGTCGAGTTAGAACGAGAGCCGAGAATCGAAGCCACTTTACGTCGTTGACATTCCATGTGTCGTCGATACGACATTATCACTTATCCTCCCTCTTTATTGTCCTATCGAGACCGTATATCTTCATAAAGAGCACGTTGATAAATCATTGCGATCGTAAATTTCAGATGACTCATTGGCATCTCGCACTGCACTTAAATAAAGTGTTTCGCGCGCGTTAACATAGATTTTTAATATTACATACACAACAAGAACGATTTTACTGAATTTCTAAAAATTTAGCTGGATTCTGATCTGAAAATAATTTTATTGAAACAAAATAATCATGTAGGAAATTCAAGCATGAGTGATATTACAATCAGCGTTTTGTACACAATTATTTTGATAGTCCAATAAAATTACTTTCAGATATGTATTTAGCTACATTTTTAGATGTTTTAGCAAAACCATAGAGATTTCTAATATACTCGTAATTTGTTAAGACGTTTGGATTACATTCACACGCGATAAGATTTTTTATGTGTTTTGGATCTCGAAAATCTTATCTGATTATGAAGCAAGCCCTTATGCTCGCAGATTCATTTCTCTGCTTCGGCAGAGAACGACGGAAGCGCAAAGATCCGGACGAGTCGTAGCCATATAGCGCAGCCAGGAGGCGCCCTTATACGCGTGGTAGAATCAATCCTTCGCGCTGCATTCATTAGCGTCGCCTTAATGACCCTCTAATGACCCTGGGGTTGACCTTATCTGAGGTGAAGTCATGCGTAACGAGAAAAGCCCGAAACGTGATTTATTATCGAAAAACACCGACGGGATGACGAAGCGGAGTGACGAAGAAGACGGAGCGAGGGCGTTGAGGGGAGAAAGGGTGGTACAGTCACTACAGTCAGGCAGCGAAGAAACGCGAGACGCGCGAACGGGCGTTCGTCGAAAACGCGAGAAACGACCCTCGCCTCGGGTAGAATTCGCCGACGCGACGCGTCGGATCGACGGCGAAGGACGAAGGACGGAAAGAAGCGAGGAAGAATTGAGGGGCAAAAGGGATTCCCCAAAGCGCCCTATGGGACTCTGTAAACGCGACATTAAAATCAGCTTACAAATCGCTTCGACGACGTTTCCCTTCCGCTCGCGGAGTGCCTATCGGATTGAAACTCGTGAGACTGACTGCCTTCGTTTCGTCTCGCTTCTTCGTCGCCGTCCCTTTGTCTTGGTTCTACGTACTTTTGACTCGACTGGTTGGAAAAGAGATTTTTCTGCAACCGTTGCTCTTCTGCAACTACAAATCGATTCAATTGTCGCGAATATTGTCCCTGTCGCTATTGTAATGATCATCGACGTTCTTTCATGGACTTACATTGAGATGTTCGTCGATAAACGTCATCCGATAATGTTACCTTGTTAGCTTCTTAAGTTGATATTAGAAGGAGTTTCGAGGGATTTTACGTCGACGCGACGATCGGGTATTATCCGCTTATTACTGGTAGTTTCTGCGAGTTATTGAAGAGTGCTCAGTAATTTCTCGAAATAATTACTTAATCATTTATTGATCGATATGGCACATTGTTTCGTTTAATACCTGCGCGCGTTTAATATATAAATAAATTATATATGAAATAAGTAGATATACCTATAAGTTTAATCATATTTTTTTATACCTATCTATTTTATTTTTTACTTCATCTTTTACATTGTTTTATATTTTTACTCTTTATATGTTACTCTTTATATCTTTTACATATATATGGATATTTTTTATAATCTGTTTTGTCTTTCACTTTTGTGTCTTTGTGATAAAAATAATTTGTAGTTATATACAATGGTTTTACAAATGCTCGTTGAAGCATAGCTATTTGACACACAATATTTGAATAAATCTACAGAAAAGTGTTGATTTCGAGAAAACATTCAATGACTCTTTCAACAATAAGTAAACATATGATTCTGTGTGTGACAACACCTTTTACTATTTCTCAGCTCTTCTTTATTTATTAGAACGTAAAATTCTAACGGCAAATTCTAAAGTAACTCTTCACGAAACCGAATTCTTTCCGTGCTCTCGAGGAGCTCCAGTGAAGATGTTCATTGAGCTGATGTCTGAAATGTTCACCGGTCGGCATTCAGTCATTCGCTTGCGAAGCAGCTTGAAATCCGCAAAGAGTTCGACGCTACGAGTCACAGATTCGTTTCAAGTTGCTTCGCAAGCCGGTAAACAGGGTGATAGCGGTAGCGGCGCTATCGAGGGACGAGAGCTTCCAGCTGGAAGAATATATATGTATATATATATATATGATTCACAGTGGCAAAGTGATTCGCTCGCTCACTCTGCGCATTCGTCCACACCCTCTTCTCCACATCCTCTCGGTGCAGTCGGTACCACCGGCCTCGAGTGCAAGGCAAAGGGCCTTGGAGGAAGCAGGATGGGAGACGACGAGAAAAGCCACAATCCTCTCGAGAGAGACGCTCACTCGACTCACGAGTGCGCATCTACAGAAGAGGATCCCAGGCGAACGCGGCGCGACGTGTTAAGGCCGTTGTACGTAAGGAAGCTTAAAAGCTAAGCCTTAAGCTCAACGACCAATCGTGAACATCGCATTCGTGCGCGTCGGCGATCCGAACGAGAAGAAACAAACTGACTGCTTCGTAGCGAAAACGGAACGGTTTTATTCAAGCGTCTACAAAAATTGTGCGATTTCGCTTCAAGTCGACTCACCCTCGTACGCAATAATAATTTAATAATTTAATGTCCAAGTCATTTTATTACCGTCACGAATAACTTATGCGCATACAGCGTTAGCTATCAAAGGAGCAATGACAATTCAATCTCTTGTGAGTTAAATAATATTTTGTTATTTTTAACTTTAATGTGTTTCAAAATGTTAATTAATCTATTTCTATGGCTATAATTTCAAAGTATACAACATCTATATTAACGTATGCACTTAATAAACTAAATTTGAATCAAATTTAATATATTTTCTTAAGTTAAATTTAACTCCATTGTTTTAGTTAAATTAACGACGTTGAGTAGGAGTTATGACTTATAGAAATAATAAATTAAAAATAATTCAAATTTGATATAATTTGACATTATGAATTTAACAGTATAAAGTTTTCACCCTGAATGACTTGAAGTAATTTCTGATCTTTGGAAGTAAGAAGGACAAGAATTAACGCTGATTCGTGGTAGATTGTTGTTATGAATATTAATTCATACGTTTAAATCTATAGATTGACATTATTGAAGTTGTACACGTTATAAATGTTCCCTTGAGTAACGCAACTATATACCTATGCATATCGCTTCTGTATCGTTAGCAAACTTTGAGCTTGGTTTAGGTGGGAGTTGTAAGAAGTTTGGAACTTGTACTCTTGTATTTACACTGCAGTTTCGTGCAAATATTACGGTGATATCGTCATTATTTCCTTCAGAGAATACCGCATGAGAAAATAGTGCCATATCAAGACTATGGAATGAAAACGTTTTTTTAACCGCACTTTTATTTCTGTCGACGAGAAAGCTGTATTTATTCCTTAATACCATTGATATATTTACTGTCAAGCGCCTGTTCTCTCTACGTTAAGCAGCTTGTGTGAGAATAAAGTTTCGCGTCTCGGATGCAGTGGCAGCGGGTGATCCTTTAATCCGTCCAGCGCCGTAGTTCATGCTTACTTCTCTACTTCTCGGTGTTGTAAAATCCGACGACGTATACGACGTAAATAAATCCCGCGAATTAAGTCGCACCGTCGACTTTCGCGTGAGGCCGACGCGACGCGACGGGGCGGCGCGGGCGCGGCGCGGCGATCCGCTGCAATGTCGTGAGTCCTCCGTAAAAGCGATCTCTCGAGTAATAAGACAACCTCTGCAGAGTTATCACGGGCACCATTTTGCTCGAAGGCTCTTTGCTCTCCGTTCTAGCCCCACGATATAGAGGCCGACTCGAAACGAAGGCAATTACGCGCCACGGCACCAGACATTATCGCTTCTTGGGGCGCTCGATTTCCTTCACGCGCTTTCGGCTCTTTTTCTTCGTCGCTTTCCCTTTCGCGACAATCGATACAGGCCGAAGGTCTTTCTCGTTCATTAAAGTGTCAATCCAGTCTCGAGAGGGCGGCCCCCCTTGTCGGCCCAGCAGCCACATCCGTTGCGGGAGACGCCCGTGAAATAAAGCAGACTCCATTCTCGAGGTGAGCCTTCGCTCTTAGAAGAAAGCTTCTCAGCAATCTGCTAAAGCTGAAGGCTTCTTCGAACGTCTATACAAAAAGCGAAGTTGGTTACATCACATATGATTCATATTGTGACTTTTATAAGTTAGTTTATCGACCACTTAACAATCTCAATAAGCATGAAGATGATATTAGATAAATAACACATAGTTTACAGCAAAAAATTACTTTAAACTGGATCAAGTATTTCTTATAGACTTTTGTATGTGTTGGGAACGGTGATGCAAGCCAAAACATTTCAATATCAGGTTTTCGAGATAATTTTAGATTTAATGTCCAAAAAAATGATTTTTCTTACAATAATTAACATTTTTTTGTAAAGAAAGTTAACGTTATCTTGAAATTTCGATTAGAAGCTATAAATGCATTGTTTATTTCTTATAAAATACATATTTTAAATTTCAGTATCTTACTTTTTATTCATGTTATGAAGGATTTAAATATATGATTTCTTTAAGATAGCAAATTTTCCGCCTTGATGAAATCATATGTAGTTTTTATCACGTGTAAAATTTTTGCAAGAACTAAACATGATGAGGTTTTTTATTTTTTTTTTTTAAAGTCTTTTAAAAATATTATTCAAAATTTCTTATATCTATTACATGAAGAAAAATTACTACATTTATATAATAAACGGTTTAAAGATAAGATTTCTTTATGAGAAGTCTCTTCCTGAAAATTCAACTTTTTGGATTTGCCTGGTATTTTTTTGTAAAAAAATCCTTTAATTCCTTAAAATATTTTAATAAAGGTATACTGGATACTTTTACACAAACGTAATGTAGACAAGGGCAAATGTCCGTTATCCGGACAATGTTCTTCGATTCCTGGGAATAGTCAGCCGTTTGTCTAAATCGCGACAGCTGTTATCGGTCTCGTAGATCCCGGCGCCGTTATGTCCGTGCATAATCGGAAGTCCGTCGCTCTTCAGCGAGAAGAAACCGAGGCGGATTATCATTCTGGTCACGAGCGAGTGCGTACTCGGCGACAATGTAACGCTAGCCGTTTTATTCCGTAATCACCAGCATTACGTATACTTATAGGAAGATACGAAGGAGCGTGCGTGTAAACGGACGTCTTTGACGTTTTCTCTCTCTTCGCTGTTAATGTCGTGGCGTTCTTCGGTGTCCTCTCCTTGTTACTCGACAGCCACTTGAAAACCATTCTTAGAGCGGTAGCGGTGTCGGCGGCTGTTGAAGTTCCGCGAACTTGGATAAAGTTCGTCGATTAAGCGCGAGTGCGCTCCGCGACGCGGAGGTGGAAGACGCCTCCGACTGTTCCGGCGGTGGCCGTCGCGACGGATGTGCACGCAAGCGTGAACAGTCCCTCTCCCCCCCTCTCTCTCTCTCTCTCTCTCTCTCTCTCTCTCTCTCTCTCTCTCTCTCTATCTCTGTCTCCGGTGCGCGTCTGCTAAGCGCCTAGAAGGCGTAGACTGCACCTCGTCCCGCGCGTGGTCTCGGCTTGAGCCCCTGTTCATTATAACTTGGCCGTGGGATGTGCGAGGCCTCGTTGTTGACGGCGTCGGCGTCCCAATTATACACGCGTTGCCGCTAACTAACCTTATTTGCAAACCCCGCGGGCGCCACCGTGCTCCCGTCGTCGCGTCGCTGTCTCCTCTCCAAAATCCATCTCGGCGATTCTCCCTTGCTATAGCCCTGCTGGTGGAAACGCGCCCCGTCGATTTAATTGCGACTTGACCGACGAGCCATCCGAGTGTCATCGTTGACGCCCGCGATGCGACCTTCGCGGTGATGTCTCTCGAGCGGATGTCATCCCTCGACTGGGATTAACTCGACTTAAATTTCTTAACCGAAGAAACTCTCGCCAGAGGTGGCAAAAGGATTTTCGAGAAGTGACGTTTCTATATGAGCTGCTCTGATAATATTGGTTTGGAACAAAAGTTTGTAGCGCTACTTTATTTATGTCATGTTTATATGTCTTTTTAAAAAAATTGGTAATTGTACCATTGGATAGAGCAAAGTTTTAGTTTGAAGAATCTGTCTTTTGAATTGCGATACAACGATTTGTAACAGATTTATGAGTAATAAAAGTCAATTTGATTTTTATTTAATCCATAATAACCAGTAACAAAAAATGTTAGGAACGTTTTTTAAATTTGTGTAAGATACTTGTATGGAAGACTTTAAGCGTTTATATTAGAAAGTCAAAAATTTTTGCAAACTTTTTTTGGATACGAGTCTACAAAGTGAAAAGAAAATTTCCTATTTTGTTCAGCTTAGTTTTATATATATAGAGCGTATACCAAATACGCTAAGAAATTTTAAGGAGTAATTCCTCACACAAATTCAAGATAAACACTTCATATAACCATGTGATTAAATTTCAAAGCTACAAAATTAAAAGAAAAATTTTGTTTTATCTAAAAGTTTCGAAAATTATATATATATACTTAAATTATTCTGATGAAACTTTATATATGTTTAAAGTTTCATTAAAATAACTGAAATAGTTTTCGAAATTTTTTGACAATCTGTATCTTGAAATCTTTTAGCGTACTTAGTGTATATCTTGATAAAAATTATCAAACTCACAGAAACAAAAAAGACAATAGTTAGTCTTTCAGAAACAGAGATTCTAAACTTTAAAACTCTTTTCTTAAATTTAAATTTCGTTTATTTTTACAAAGTTACAGTTGCTTGAATTTCGAAGTTCGTAGCATTACGAATTTTTGTTCCGACTGAATATATCAGATAAATTTTATCAAGATATTTTTCCATTTTTCATTCTTTATCATTTTATATGCAATATTATTTTTCACAAAAGATGTGCTATTGCAGCGTTGAAAACATGTTTTAAATTGTGTTCTTCTTTTTAATTCGTCATTGTGTGCTCGTCAGTTTCTCTGATTTGTCAATTTTCTTGTAAATACATTACCATTTACCTCTCATTTTTCATATCCGAGCGAAGAGTCATTAAGTTTTCATGAATTTAAAATGGATGGGCTGTTGTGAATTCACTGCAGTCCGCTTTGCAGATTTAATTGCATCTTGACCGAGCCAGTCGGTTGAATTGCAGTCGCCGTCACGGCGAAGTCCACAGACGGATGTTGTATTTCATCGTCAGAATGAGCCCGCTACGACAAAAGTTCTACAGTGCTTTTGGTAATTCACCAGAAGTAAGCGGCTAGGAAGGAAATTTCCTCCTAGCTCGGGAGAGATTACCTCACGGAAACAGTATTTTTATCAACTTTGATGTTGCCGGTGCGTTTTCTTATTTTCCGTATATTTTGTCGTAATCACGTCCGCTTATATAATTTTTGCTTTACCGATACCCATGTAATCATCTTCTTTACTTTGTCGTGGAAAGTCACACATACATTACCGCTGTCTTCTCAAGCTCGTAATGAAACGAGTTGCGAAATACGGGAGCGTAAAGTTATCTCGTTTCGCATAATTTCGCCAGCGCAGAGTCGCATCAGAGTTTCATGGTGTTCGGACTTACGATAGAAAGCAGGATACACATGGTTTAGAATTTATCGCTGGTTATTATGTGGATGACCAGTCTATTCGGAGTTTCTCGACCGCTTTTAGGAAAGGTATGGTTGTTTATCGAACAAGCTTAGGCAACAAATTTCCCGTGTCGGTGCAGCTAATATTGTAATAGCGTGAAAGAACGTTTGCGAGAGAATAATTCTGTCGCTTTGTACGCCCACGCGCGATCACGACGTTGGCGAGACAGAAAAAAAAAATACATTTTTGAAAGATCTGATATTATAATGACAATGATATGTGTCAGCGGAATTGTTAATGCTGGAGTGGCGCCCCGCCATTCTTTTCTGCTCATCCTTTTTTTTTGCCTGACATCCGGAATAGCGCCGAAGTTAATATTTCATGTGCCCGGCTGTTCCGGCGTTGAGAAAATGGAAAGGGCGAGGCCGCAGGTTTGAACCACGGTAAAAAGGGGTGTTCGGGATAGGGTGGTTGGGTGCGTGAAGTTATGAGGCCCTTTCCGGCGGAACGGCCGGACTACCCGCGGTGTGATTTAGCGCCAGAAACTGTTCCTTCTCATTCAATAAAATCGTCGCTTTTATCTATCTGCGATGAACGAGAGGAGAGATATAAAAACCATTTTTCTTCAAACAGAAAGAAGCGAAGATTTAATAATGATTATTTGAAAATCAATCGGGGCAGTTATATTTAAAATAAAAGATATTGAAATTGTGTTGTTTCTAAAACGTTACATCGATTAATTCTAAGAATAAATTTTTATCTGGTTATCTCATCACACATTTTGTCATGTGTTTCCTGTTCTGTATTTCATGTAGCATTATTTATGGGAGCTTTTATAAACTAGTAATCAAATACTTATGTCTTTTCTTAGAACAAACCATACCGATCAAAAAATAAAAATTCTACTGAAGATGATCAGATTTATCGCAACATTTCTCTTCGGCAACTTCCTGTAAGGATGACTAATTCAATACAATCATTTGGTCTTAACAAACCTACGCAGATCCGAGCGCCATACATCGCAAATACTTGTATATATTTACACATCGTATATGTCTATATACATATAATTTTATGATATAACGATATAATAACTTAGGATGTATTTTAAGCATCTTGTGTCATAACTTCAATAAACAATTCTTTGGATCATTTAAGATCTAAAAGCCTTAATAAAAAACGAATCATATGATCTTATAATGTACAACCAATAGTTTCCGAGATATAGAATTTTGAAATTTCTCAAATAAATCATATTTTCTCTTAAATATCTCAGGTTATATTTTTAATTTATTATATACATATATATATAAATGAAATATTTAAACTATTTAAAGAAATTAATTTAATATAAGAAAGTACGTGCAAACTCTAACGAATCGTATCTAGACGATATCATTAGACCTTAATTCGAATAAGTTCTGTACTGCGGCACAATTAATTCCTTTCGATTTACGAATAAACGTAATATTTCTGGTTGGCTCAGTAGAAAGCTTTTCACGAACGGAACGCTCTCGTGTCGTAGACAACTCTCGTTGCTCGTAGGAATAGAAGGAATCGTTAGTAGTTGGCCGGAAAGTACAGAAAGTTTGCCGTGGCTGACACGAGAGCCGAATCGGTGATATTCCATTTCCGTAGAAACGAGGGACGCACTGCCGCTGCCAAAACTTCTCCTTGACAAAGCGTTCGAACGGATCTGACGCGGTATAGTTGGAACGATAAAACCGAGTTGGCGACGTCGACGGGACGATGTCGATTAATCTCGTCTGCCGTCATTGATCTCTCTCGCTCTTTCCCAAAGCGGAATCGAGGGACGAGATAAGTTCCCGAAGCTCGGCAGTCAGGAAACGACGGTCCTTACAGTCATTACCACGCGTCGAATGGAATCCGAGAAGAAACGCCTCCCACGTTTAATCGAGCCACTCAGTATAAAGATTGCAAGCGGAGCACGTACTTAGACTGCCTGTTTCCTCTCGGATAGCGCAATCGATATAACTGAATCGAAGTGAGTTCCTGTTGACGGATCGAGCAATCGTATCGGCTATTTCAAGCAGGATATAAGACGAATTTTATGGATGCAGTTAATATAGCAAAGTATTAACGAAGATTTGACTATAATAGCTTGCATTATACAAATGGTTCTTTTAAAACGATATCTCCATCAACACGATTATTGTCATGGTGCTATCTATGATCGTCGTCAGACTTTTCAATGACGTCCTGATGGCCGGGGTTGAATTTTTCAGACACTTATAAAACGTAAATATTATTTAATATAAAATTTTGAATGATATATAAATAACTAAATGATAACGTAAAGAAAGCACTGCAATTCAACACACTATCTACGAGAATACATTGTTATTTATCACACAATATTTTTATTATTATAGATACATGATATGAAAATTTTATCGCGGTGTAAGTACATGATAAAACATACAAAATTAATTATTAACATATTAAACTTAGTTTTTAATACAATAATTTTTGTGACATGTAATGTACGTAACAGAATAAATATTACATATTCGGATAATTCTTTATATGACCCACCGCTTTTAGTGGTATTGATATAGTAGAAGAAAAAGATATCAATTCTTGCGATAGGTATCGAAAAGTCATAAAGTGCTTCGCGGTAACTATATATGCCGTTTCATTTTCATACTCATATATATACTTCAGCATGATCAGTTATACGTAGGGATGTGCGGAGAAGTACAAATTATCGATATTTCGTATCAATCGAAATCCGCAATACCGATACGGTAATATATTGATTGGAAACGATTCGATATTAGAGAAAATTGTTACTTCTTTCTGCGCTTCTTTCTATTGTATAGCAGGAATAGCGACATTGAAGCAGTTGGAAAGATTACAGAACGTAATAGAAAATAGGCGCCAACACCGCCAAGTAATCACGTAAATCATAAAGTACCATTTACAGGTCTGTTCGTGTTGCTTGCATTCTGTACAGAGTGCACATGCACTTCAGCATCTTCGTTCTCTCTCTTTTCAACGTCAAAATATATATTTATTTCATTTCAAATTAAAAAATTTGTGGGAATTTGAAGCAACGCGAATAGAAAAACACTTTTATAAGAGAAATGCAAACTGCAAGTGGATAATTTTCTTTATGCATTCTTTTATGAGGTTAAATTTTAGAAATACAGTCTTTGTATTGAATTCATCGATATCTAGGGATCCAGATCCGATATGCTACGGTATGAAAATTAAAAATTCCGATGCAAATATTGAATATTAAAAAGGGTAATGATACGATATTTCAAAATATCGATTATATCGGAACATCCCTAATTACACGTAATTCTTACTGATTGATGCGCATATTTCTGCGTTGCATCAAATGCCAGGGTGTGAAAGCGCGGGCGATGAAGGCGTTTGCGTCGGTTTGCAAGCCTCTTGAAAGAATAATGCCAGCATATAGGTAGGACAACTCCTCCCATCTCCATTCGCCTGTCTCTCCGTTATACGGTAAAAGCTTTCGTTGCATACTCGTTGGGAATCGTCGTCTCCTTCTTTGTACCCTCCGTTACCCGCCATTCCAACAACCACCATCTTTTTCACCTCTTTCGTAGAATGTACACTCTCCACCCGCCGGATGTGTATTCCTCCACGGTCATTTTAACGGATTCCCATTGTCCTCGGAGTAATAGTATGGCGGAGTACCATTAGAGTAACCTCTAGTGTGGTGTGATTCCGTCGCGGACGAAAAGCGATTACTATCGTAATCGTGACGAGGAGCTCTCAGGTTCGTCGCTTTTCTTCCCTCGTTGGGGAATATTCATTTCGACCACGTCTGTCTTAACCGCAGTCATACGTTTCCACGCTGGTTTATTAAATGACGAACTTTATGGCATCGATTTTACAGAGATAATTTTGCTGAATTTCATCTGACAAATATGAGGAAAGTGTAGATAGAAGTCACCGTTTGTGAAACAACATACTCGTATATACAGGATGTAACAAAAAGGTCGGGACACTTAAATATCTCGGGAAATATAAGTTTTACAGAAAAGTGTTTCAGACAAAAGTTATATGATTTAAAAATATCTATTTACTGATCCTATCAGTTTGACCTTGGGTTGCGTAGCCAAGATCAGGTCAAGGTTACATTGATTTTTCTTAAATGGAACACCCTATTTTTGATTAAAAATAGCTGATGTCGAGGGCTTTCCAAAACACTATAATGAAATATTTTTTTATGAAGTACTTTTCAAGTTATAATGCTTCAC
>NW_017298586.1:785437-861856 GCF_001594075.2 Trachymyrmex cornetzi | reverse complement strand
ATTAAATATCTTGGGTAATGCTAGTGCCGGCGATACTGTAACATTGAAGCATTATAACTTGAAAAGTACTTCATGAAAAAATATTTCATTATAGCGTTTTAGAAAGCTCTCGACATCAGCTATTAGATTCTTGAATCAAAAATAGGATGTTCCATTTCAGGCTACGCAACCCAAGGTCAAACTGATAGGATCAGTAAATAGATATTTTTAAACCATATAACTTTTGTCTAAAACACTTTTCTGTAAAACTTATATTTAAGTGTCCCGACCTTTTCGTTACACCCTGTATATATATATATGTACATTAAATACAAAGAGTAAAGAGAAACAGGAGGGAATGTTTGGTTCTAAGCAAGCGAACGGAAGTGACTATATATACTAGCATAAAAAATGGACGTTTAAGATGGCTGCCATGACGTACATTTGTCCGCGGATTTAGCTACCCCCACTATTAATACATTCCCCCTCCTGTTTCTCTTTACTCTTTGAGTATACATTAGTATACATACGATACAGCATAACCTCCAAAATATAAAATTCTCATTATTACTAATAATATTAACCAATGAAAGATTATTCCATAATTTTGAGCTGAAGTTGTTACACCATACGCCCGGCAATGCATCATGGTGCTCTTTACAATATTTATTAATAATGAACTGTTTTGTTGCTCAAGATCTTTTTCCTGTTAAAACTGTCGTATAAACTTCAAAAAAATGAACGCTTAAGATGGCTGCCAAGACGTACATCCCGTCCGCGGATGTAGCTACCCCCACTATTGATACATTCCCTCCTGTTTCTCTTTACTCTTTGATTGAATATAATTAAATATTTCTGATGTAAGAGATACGATCTTTCGACAATTATTAACAAAGTTGGTAGATTGGCCGCATAATGTAAGACAATGGTCCTTTAAATTTAATCGCGAATCTCATTTATGCTTTATGTTTATCTTGTCAGTACTCTTACGGCTTCTGGCGCTCTGATTATGAGTTTCTTAACAATCAAACTTCCCAGCTTTCATCAGAGATAGGTGAGTTTACATTTGAGAGTATAATAAGCCCGTAGTTCATCGATTCTCTCGCTCTTTCTTTCTTTTCGTTTCTCTCTTCCTCCGTTTTTCTCCGTTCACGGACTTTTCCGCTCTCGAACATTTTAGAAATTGCGGGGTGAAACTTCTCGACTTGCCGATGTAACGATAGTCTGTCGATAACACACTTTTCGCAGTTGTGCCGCGCGAAACATAGTTTCCAGAGAGATATCAACGAACTTTATCACTTCGTCGTGTCGAGAATGGACGCTTTTCGCGGTGGCTCCGACGTTTCCGTTCGATAAGGCGTACATCCTTCCCAAAACGGGCGAGCGCAGTCGGCCGGCTACGTTTCTCTTCGAATTCACGAGAAGTCTGGGAAAATGCGTTTTACTCAGCCGAGTGAAATAAAGCCGAGAAAGCGGGAACGACGAAGGTGTGTTTAGTATTTATTTCCCTAAAGACCGCGCTTTCTTATTCTCCACGTGTACCCGGCCTTCTCCTTTTTCACCACTTTTCGTATTGCGGATCCCTTTTTGCCGTACCGAAGACGGCGAATGCCGGACAGATGGATCGTGCGAAGGATTCTACGACGCTGAGAAACGGTGCCAGACGGAATTCGAATACGCGCTACTGTAACAGTAAGAACGAATCATTTTCGCGTGTAGAAGCAGCGGAATTGCGTATTTAGTATGTTCCTCGGACGGATGTAGCGACACTTTCATCAAAGATGACTATACATTTGTCCATTGAATATAAATATTTAAAATGCGTGAAAACTCGTTTTACCCTTCACTATATTAGATATCAAAGGAGGGATGATAATCCAATCTCTTGAGTTAAATTCTATTGTTCGTTTTATTCATAATATTTCCTAATTTTTGTGATCGACGATTATTATCATCAAGATATATGTTACCTAGATTAATGAAATGAATGTAATTCACGTTCATGAATGAATACAATAGAGCGCTTGAAATGTCACGAAAGTAGCGTTTAGTAAATCAGGGGTATGCAAAACGTAGGGACATTAAATATGGCTAAAAGCGTATCCCAGTATCCACCATATTTCCGCCAGGATGCCTTGGGACGCGATCATCATTTACGTATTATGCGGCGATTGTGTCTCGCCAGTTTGCGATTTCGAAATTTGCGCCTCGCAAATGAAAATATAATGCCAGGGGTCGCGCGTAGGCTGGTGCGAATTTTCGGTTAGGGGATCCTAAATCTCCCTTCTCAGCGGGAAGTCGAGAGACGCAATCTCTTCTCGGTGGCTAGTATCATTCTCTCTCTCTCTCCCCCTAGACACAAGCGCGTGTCTCGAGGACAAAAGATTTATTGGAAATTGCTGAGAAGAAATGGAATAGCCCCGTTCTCCCTTTACACACACATATACGATACGCACACACACGCTTTGTCCCTGACGACAGTCTGGGCGTATCTGTGACGTTATGTGTGTCGACACGCGGTGGCGAACAAATTACTCTATGATTTAAATAATGCGAGTTGCATTTTATTACCGGCGTGCATTAGGTTATTATCTTTCTGGTGTTAAGTACCGCTAGAAGAGAATGGTTCGCAGAAGTCGTTTGTTAAAAGGGTGAAAACGCCTTCATAAAGCAACGCGTTTAAAGTAGTCGCGAAACTAGTAGCTGTTCGCGAATGAAGAGGTCGACATTTAATTTTCACGCCCACCGGTCGCCAGTGGCATTGGATCCTATCGGGGAAGCAGAAAAGCCAGAAAATTAGAGGAAAGAACCTCGCTTCATTATATAAAAGCAATCTTTTAAGCTCCTATTTCGAACGAACGATATCTGCACCTGCGTCAAAGCTCTCACTCTCTTTCTTTCTGTCCTACGATCGCACGATAATTACCGCGAGGCAATTAGAATAGGATTTTAATCCCTGACCGTGCGAAGCCGTATTTGTGCGAACAAGTATTTAAATGGCTCATCTTAATTCTTTTTCCGAGTAAATCATTATCCGAAGTCTTGATCTCATATTTGTGTGCAAATGCTCGCACAACCAATGAAAACAAGTATTCGCACACAAATTATCGCGAGAAATCTACATCAGAAAATTATAGCTGTTGCTTGCCGGCGTTCTTATACGGACGATGACTAAATGGTTTCTTTGAGAATGAAGCAAAAAGAACGCTGCCGATTCTGTTCTCCATGCATTATCGACCGATGCTCTCCCTCTGCTTGGACGAATATAATACGGATAGTACGATAATAAATTTTACGAAAATTTCGTTTCTCCGTTTTCCTGTGCACTTCCGTTTGTTCGCGCGAACGCGTGATAGAAATGGCCGATAAAAAAAGATTCACTCGCTCGTTTTATGGCAACATAAACTTTACAGCCATCGGTTCGAAGACGCGCGCGATGGTGGCACAATGCTCCGTCTCGTTCTGATAATCGTAAAATTTCTTTCAGTATATAAAACTTGTCGAAAATGCTCGAGAAAATGTCCTTCTTTCCAACGTAATTAGCTTCAAGGAAGGAAATCACGCGTTAAAGCATTCTTCGTAACATGTGCGGCATTAAACGCAATATTAATTTTTTAATCTGCACACAATCCGTTTCCAATAAGAAATTACAAATTTGTACGATCGTTCTGTATATTAATAAAAAAAAATGTTGAACACCGTTTTAATGGCTTAACGTCTTAGCGACAAGCCGTTATTAATAATTAATAGGTTTCCATAAAGGATTCTTTAATGCGTTTACGGGCCATTCTTCTTTTTTCGCAGCGTAACCGTGAGAATTTTTATGAGATTCATGAGCACGTTTACACGAGACTCTCTGATGACAGGCCATGAAGACATTTCTTAACCGGTTTACGCTTCCAACGCACGTACGCATAACGGCCATAGATGACAATAACTACCAGCGTGATCGGTCGCGGCATATCAATTTTCCCGCGCAATTTTTTCCTCAGCAGATTGGTAATCATACCGCCGTTGCCTTCGGGATAACGGTTAAAAATTACGCGTCGCGTAGGTACGCTGTTAATGACCATCATTTTAATACGTAGCTTCCTGTCTTACAATCTCCTTAACTCGCACCGCCGATACGTGCGTCGAGTACGTGACGATTAAGTTAATTGAAGTAAACGAATATCTGCAGCGATGCCCGTTAAACATCGATGGCGCGCATATTTTTTGCTTTACGTATCGCAGCGGAAGAATTAACATAATTACCTGGACCCACCCACCGTTTCCTGCCGTTTTATCGCACTTTTATTAGCGCTCTCGCCCGGTTATCATTTACTTCATTAGCGTGAAATTCACGAAATGATACGCCGTTAAAACTTTAATTCTGAACTGCACATAACATTACAGCGGCATTGATCTCCATATCGCGACGAAACCATCGCGACAGGCAAACGCGAGACAAGTGCGATTGCCGATACGGCGAATTTGCAATTAAAAATTTTCTCCGTTCCTACGAACCTCAGCTTATCGTCGCGTCGATAAGCAGTGCTTATTTGCGTACGGTGGGAAACTACCGTGCAGTGAAACCAAAGTGTGGCGCATTGATGCAAAATTTGCCGTGTATCGTTTACATGCCTGTATATGTATTCACACGTATTCTCTATATTTCTTTTCAATGAAATTCCACTCGATAAATGGAGTGATTACCAAATCGTTTAAATTGGAGTTACTTTTTATTTATATTTGAAATAAATTCTTCCACTTTATGTTGTGCATCGTTAAATTCATAATGTCCAATTATAATTTATTTTTAATCATTTCTATAGAACTTCATTGCTTGTCGATACGTCGTTAATTTAACTAAAACAATAGAGTTACATAATTCAATTCAAGAAAATGTATTAAATTTGACTCAAATTTATTATTTATATACGTTAATATGGTCGTTGTTTATCTTGAAACTAAACACAGAAATAAATTGATTTACATTTTGACACACATGGGGAAGTTAAAAATAACAAAATATTTAATTCATGAAATTGGATTGCCATTGTTCCTTTGATATTTAATAGTGTGGAGTGAATATTTTCATTCATAAAATTAAAGAGTGAATCTGATAGACAGGGTAGACTACTACTATACATCACCTAACAATTGGAAACAGTGCATGCGTCAAGCAAGATGTTACACTAATCATCGTCTCGTTATTGTCTCGTTATCACGACGACATTGTGTTTTGTTACGTCTCGTTATCATGATGACATTATGTTTTGTTGCGTCGATATTATATAGAAATGTCTACACGCTTCTTTCAGAGATAAAATAACAAGAATATAACTTAAATATGAGGTTAAATTTTTTTTTGGTTAAGATTCCTGGTCTCACATTGAAGTCATATTGACTGATGTTTCACTCCAAACGTATGAAACATTCACGTGGTTGGTGTTCAGTAAATGAAACATATTTACCGTTATGAGTGATGTGCTATTCGTTTCCAAGTGGCAGTATTTTTGCTATCGATTGGAATGAATTTTCATTCGTTTCGAGTGAGATTTTACTCTGAAAACTTTAGAATGTACAAGTGAAAGAAAAAATAATTTTCACATTATTACTATTGATTAAAAAAAGATAGATGGACAGAATTAAGAAAAAGTCACTTAACAGTGTTACATGTTTTATCTTGTTTCATGATATGAAAAATGCAACCGAATAATTGTGGCAGCGGTCCCTGAAATCGCCGCACATCAGTTAGGAGTTAAAGTAATTGCACGCGCATGCATATATGCGTGCTCGAAAGATGATAAAATCTGCACGCACTAAGACCACGCACGGCGGCGAGACAGACGGTAGAAAGCGTGCGTAAGAAAAGGAGGAGGGGTTTGTGCAGGAAATTGGTACAATTTGTTCGTGTCACGTAGGCAACGCGTGGGGCATACAACACCACGGGCGCAGACGAGTACCGGCGCCATCCCTGAAGGACTCGAAAAAGCCGCCGTTGCATTCCAATGCGATTTGACGCAAATTAGTCCTAATAGTCGTAGAGAGACCGGCGGCGTTCTCCGTGACTTTTTTCCCCTCTCGTACTATCTACATCGTCTATTTCCCTCGCGCCGCGGCCACCTCCCTTGGCAGTCGTGACGAGCGGCGGCCCCCCTGGGACCAGCCGAATCCCCGAGGCACCGCAGTCTCCATCGTGAGAGATTACGAAAGAATCTCGAGGACCCAAGTGGTATGGCTTAATAACCGGGTATAGAGTGTCTGGGATAGCTCGCTGCTCGACGCGGTGGGAAAGAAGCACCAAATGCAGCCTGCCACGAAATTTACGCCTAATCGTCCTATGGAACAGTAGTCTTCCCTTTTTATCTTTTAAAATATATGTTTAAAATACCTTATATTCTTTTAAACAGCTTTAATTTCGAATGCTCCTCAAAATCACCTTTTAGAGTATACGAATAGATTGCTACGGTGAGAAAAAAGAATAAAGCCTGCCATGAATTTTACGCTTAACGAATTTTACGTCGTATAAAATTAGAGTCTTCCTTTTTTATCTTTAAAATATTTAAAATATATTATTGTACATATCATATGTTCTCTGTTAAACAGCTTTAATGTTTAATGACTTTCGAAATCATCTTTTGTTTCGCAGTGCTTACAATTTTAACGTCTATGCCGACCATTCACTTGATGTCGCATTTAGTTTAGCACAATAGCTGCGGCTGTCATTCAAGGTGTCCATGCTACTGCGATTTAGCTAACCATTACCGAGACTATAGCGAGTTTGCCGCGCATCACATATAATTGCATGGACAATTCATGCGTAAGCGACCCTAATGTCTGACACGACTATCCGCACACATTGACTTTAGCTTATCATGATTGAACGGAATTGATGGCAGCACATACAACAATGTCTATCTGTCTCTGTACATACGTTCATTTCCTATTGATCAAATCTATCATTCTGGCGATATAATTTCAAAATTAATTCATTAACACTGTATTGTTAATATTTTCTAAATTGAAATATTCTTATCCAAAATATATGAGATTATTATCATGAGATATTATACTAAATATAAGATATTATATTTAGCTTATATAATATCGCTGAGGAAGGTTTGAAGCAGAGCTGAAACGTCTGATTGTATTAATTATGTATTATTTCAAATTTAAAGAAACAGTTATAACTTAGAAATTAGCTTGATGAGAATAAATCTTTCTCTTACTTAGTTAATTTAATTACATCGGTTTAATTTTTAAACTGTAGGTAATTGTTTATAACGCCTTTTTTGAAAAAATGATGTTTCTTTCACTACTTACTGTTTATTGCAATAAATATTTTTCTAGGTCAATGTTAAGTTAACTCCTGACTAAAGTAATATTTTTTGCAATAAATTTTTAAGGTGCTTATTAGCATCATTATTAAATTGACGATCAATTTAGTTTAAGATATTAATATTTCAGCTTCAATTTGCGATTGCATTTCAAGTTTGACAAATCGAATCGCGCAGTTGATAAACAATTGAAATGTATTTGCAAAAGTTTGTAAATGAATATTATTAAACATCAAGATCTGCTTTGATAAAAAATAAGATTATTTCTCTTACATAATTGATTAATTAAATAACTACAATTTGCGCATCACTAAACCGTGCTACGGTACTCCATTGCTAATTATCATATTCTGATATTTTTTTACATTATTCAGAGACCTTGTACAATTTCTTCGTTTTCTTGTCAATACTTTAATTAAAGAATTCGTTGCAGATCCGATCATTCTGAACAATTATATCATTAAATAATTTAAAAAACTATGCGAGATATCAGAATTTTTATGGAAACTTGCTATTTTGTCTCTGAATAATTTTTATTCAAGGCAGCACGTAAGATATCCTCTTTTATCTCTTCCACGGCTTGTGTTTCACGCGATACGGTAGACAGGAATGTCGCGAGGATAATTAAAAATCCGGAGCTAACAAAGCCGAGGAACGTGCCGAGCATTCACGTTAGACGCGACCACGGGACGAGCGCGATTTGGCGCCGAATAATGTACCGTCCTGTACGCCGAAAGGGACGACGACTACTAGAAAATCCCCGCGTAATGTAAACGCGCGGCGCGGCGCGGCGTGTTGTGACGCCCCGGCGTATCCGCGAGATTGGAGCCTCGACGGCGGTATTTTCAGTCAGGAAGTGAGACACGCGGAGAATACCATAATTCAGAAATCCCTCGCACGCGCGGCGGGAAGTTTCTTCTGCGCCGTCTCCACCATCGTACGTACTGACCACAACTCGCGATGTAATATTCATGGAGTCGTATGAGTTGCCTTTACGAATTTTTCATCTTCCCCCGCGCAGCCGTCGCTGCGTCCATTGGTCGAGCCCTTATCTCCCAGCACGGCCACCGACTTCCGCGAGACTTATAATGTCCTGACGTTGTTTACGACCACCCCGAAACTCACGATCGACGGGATCGATCTGTTCCGGGTAAGTCCGAGGGAGAAGCTCGCGCTAGAAGAAGGAAGAAACTCGGGGCCCCCTCATGGATCGCGCTCTTATGAATCATACGCCACAGTGTCTGTGGCCGACAGAATAAAGAACCTCGGGAAGAAAGAATCCGTACGACCGACTATTCGGGAAACTTCCGTCCCTCTTTCGTTTCTTCGCGAAGAGGAAGGGATCTCGTATACTTTGCTTTCCATCGTTCACTATTCTTTTGTCAAACTTAAACAATGTGGTACGCAACTTTTCTCACCAAACGACAAAAAGTCGCGCGATGCAGCAAATTTCATCGGATGATGGTAGCGCTCAAAATTCCGAAAATAATCTTTAGATTAATGAAATCCGTTGCAGTTCTCTCATTCGCGATACGATGGGTAAAAGTAACAGAATTTAAGACTTGAAAATACCTATCATGGCGAGAAATTTGTCAAAATTTATTATCATCAGATTTGTCGCATCCGATGCTATTATTTAATGTAAAATGCTAATGTAAAAATAACACAATTTATATTCATTTTGTATTGCAAGAATATTTTAATAAGTCAACCGTATCGATTACATAGGATGTCATGAAACCATCGATGTAAAGGAAAAAAGTGCAACCAAAACGGAATAAAGCAAATGCGACTGTAATGAGAAAGGAATTTTTTACGATAAAGGGGAGTAAGGGTAATAAGCCGCACTGAGGGATGGAACTTTAATTTTATAGTCGCCATTATCCACGAGGAGACAGGAAGGGATGTGCAGTATATTGTTCGCAATATCGATCTCCCTTGTGCTATGTATTGGCGATTGGTATTAATGGCAGCTCGTCGCTCGATGGATGAGGCAAAGTGCATACTTTATTTCGGGCACTTCCGTTCGTGAAAATGAGCCATTATTTAATACGTTTCTCGGTACTTTTCATCTACATAAATTATCGGACACTTTATTGGGAGAATGTAACTACCACTCATCATTACACGGTTTAAAATGGTTTAAATATATGCATGCTTACATTTTTAAACGTGCTACAATCGATGATGTGGAAGAATTCTACAGACGTTGCATGAATGTATTCATCGAAAAGCCATTACTCATACGTATATATAAATTCGTATTGTCTAATTGAAGAACTGTTAACATTTCCATATCAGTTCAACCCGGTGACGATTATACGATACATTGTGAATCTGATAACTGATATTCGATATTTAATGGACACTTTTGACAATGTCCATCTTTAATGTCTGTAATGGATTTCGTTCAAGATTAATAGCCTCTCCATGGAACAATACATACGCTATGTATTTTTCATACCAGACGCTTTTAAATTTATTCACGCATGAAGTATAAAATATAGCAACATTTTCCGTTTATTTTAAAATGGTAAAATGCTACAAACTTTGTCCGAGATGACATTAGTTAGAGACGTAATATTGAATGAAATAATGACAAGTCTGTCGTTGCTTTTGTTATTCAACGATATATCCGTACGTATCACAACGTAACATCTGCAAAAAGTGTACGACAGTCTTGACAAAAGAGCAAAAACCTCTCTCATAAAACAGATAATCGATACGTTAGAGTAGACGATCGCGAGCCAAGATCACGCGATTCTGTTGCCTCGCAGCACATCATCGATTGTAGTTATACTGCTGTTTCTATTTCTATGCCCACGAGTTGTGAATTAATTATTACAAACTACGGTTCAATATCGTTGGTCATTCCCATGTCAACATCCCGCATTCAAAGAAATATATTCCGCATATACTTATTTCGCGATTTTATTGGAATGACGCTTATAGAGGATTGAATACGTTATTTTTATAAAAATAATGCGTTACTTTTTATAAAAAGTAACTCATTATCATTATTTGTTATTAATTTTAAAAACTAAAGCATTACAGTTAAAAACGAACGATTCATTATTTTTTTCGTTACATTTTTATAACGTTAAAGTAAGATACTAGATTATAAAATTACATTAAAAATTTTTTATTGAAAATTTGTTTTTAAACATTAATGTCATTATTAAGAGTGTATTCCAATATTCACTGCCAGTACTATGTGTAAAATGTATAGTTCACATATATTATATATAACATAATACTACAAATTTTCGGTATTGGCAATGTCTATCAAAATGCAGCACAAGATATAAAGTACTGAATATTTTTCACTGTAAATTTTTATTTAAATGAAATATTTCCATCTAATAAAAAGTAACGATTGTTATCGGAAAAAAGTAATAATAACAAGAAAATAAATAAGAAGACTCTACCAGGTCAATTCAAAACCGAGCTATAAAAGATGTAAACAGTAAATTTCATTATTCTTTTATAACAACTTCACCACATTTTTTTGACCACCTGGACTATTCTTTCTCGCTGTTAACCAAAGAATTGGTTTGGATCTACTTTTGATATGTTTTCACTCAGTATAACATGGTTGGATTTGTAATACATTATGTGATTGTTGGATGAGATGATTCGATACCGTTACCGAAATCAATTTTAAGTTTAATGTCTATTTAAATTATTATTTCGGGGATTTTATTTATTTATAAACACGGCTAATGAGGACTTAGTACAGTCGAAACGTTCCGTGAAATTGTTATAAAAGAATAATAAAGTTTGCTGTTTACACCTTTTATAGCTCGATTTTTAATTGACCTGGTAGAGTCTTCTTATTTATTGTTGAAATTTATACGAGCGAATTATATAATATATTTTCTATTATCTTCTTATATAATAACAGTGTGACAAGTAACACACTACTTCCCAAGCTTGCACTTTATATATGTGTCGATTTAACACGACATAACGTACAATTGAAGATTCAAATAATCGATACTAGAAACCCTGAAGTATATCTGGTCACATAATAACCTTTTTACGAGACAATTATGGTAATAATGACTATGTATTGCAGAATATATGAGTACCAGTAAATCTTACATGATCTTCTATATACTGTATACATACAAGAGACAAATATGTCGCCATATTTGTCTCATGACCAGATTCTTATTTGAGGGTCTCTAGTCGGTAGGTCGATACCACTCGCGATGAGAGAGAGAGAGAGAGAAAGAAATCATTTTCACATAGCAAAGTTTCCGACACCAAAGAGACTCTCTTGGCGGCGAGTGCTGTGAGGTTGATCAATTAAGACTTTATGGGCAGTACGGACGAGAAGGCGACGTAAAGCGCGTGTGCGCCCTCGTTTCGCCCGTCGAGCAGTCGTTAAGGATTCTTTGTGGCCACGGAGTTGGCTTATCCGTTAGCGGCACGAGATCGTTTCGTTTGAAGGCGGCAAAGAGGAATCGGACGCGTAAGCGAGCACGTGTGCCTGGGGAACAAAGAGCCAACGCGCATCTCCAGCTTGTTTCCTGAGTTACATACTTGAGCAATTATCGTCGATCTATGATTGCGATCATTAATATTTCCTGATATTCCAACGAAATATTCGTCTATCGAAACCTTCAGAATTCTTTACGAGACGCAATGGAATTTTATCGGATGGAGAGTAAATTTCGTTGTTAAGCGCTCACTTAAATCTCGTCGCATTTTCTTCGTGTCTGTCTACTCGCGTATCCGCAATACGCCTCTCATTGTCATTCCGCGTTTTACCCGTCCCAGGGAAATTACTAATTCACTGCAACGGAGGGCTTGCAGCTGTGCGTTACTTTTACCTTGAAATCCGATCGGTAGACATCGCCGGAGATACACCGTCTCTTCCGTTTCGCGAGGGCCGCTTAATGGCATCTGTTTAGCGGAAAGCCCTCTTTCGATCCGCGCGCGGAGCGGAATCCATCGTACTCGAGACGTTTTGAAAACAAGTGGGAAAACTGGGGAAAAAGACGAGGGCGTATTTCCGACGCCGCTCCGCGCGCCGGTGGACGACGGTCGACCTTGAGCAAGGGGTTTTGAACATCGGAGTCAGGGAGCAGATTCTTCGACGGAAAGTGGGACCGGGACCGGGACCCAGGCTTTCAGGGGCGGCCTGTAAGTGGGGCTTGCATAAGTAATGACGGCGTCACAGAAGGTAACAGAAGCGGCAGCTAGCGTGGCTGGGATGTTTCTCCGAACGAAAACGGGGAGAGTTTCCGCTCTCCGGACGACGACAGCTGCGACCGGGCTCACGGTGGCTCAGGCTAAGCCGATCGGCGAAATCCGGAATGTTCGTTCGTCGTTATACCGTTCCCCGCGATACTGCCACAGAATCCGCGCTCCTCGTCGTACGTCACTAGCTTTATCTCCTAGCTCGTAGCGAGGTGACGACTGTTTTAACAAGGCTACTCTACATTGCAGCCATGCGAATGAGCGCGCCGAGCGGCGGCATTCATCGGCGGAAAACAGCTATGAGTTTGCAGTGAACGGCTACGAACGGGCGTCTCCTTACTCTTCTGGCGTCTAACGTGATAAATGACTTTGTGAAGTGAACGAGTAACGTCCGTCATCCTTCGTCATACGAAGCATTCTGTAATAACGAGGAACCGGAGAGGAACGTCCGTGACGCTCGAGAAAGCATTGCGTAAAAGCACGATCATCGAAGAAGTAATTAACGGGGAAGAAAATGTCGAGTTGAAAGCGTAATATTGCGCAAACATCTTGAGTGTTTAAAGCTGTTAGTAATTTCTTTTCTTGCGCTGAGAATGTATTTGATTCCTGAAGTGGCGCTCGTTGACCCGTCGTCTCTCGTAGGTATTCATTTAATTAAACTCTCATTATCTCGATACGCTCTCTCTCTCTCTCTCTCTTGTCGCCTCGAAGGTGAATAATCGAGGCGACACAGATCGAAAAGCGCTCGCGATCCAATTCCGATAAGGCCGGCTAACGTTACCGTAACGAATTCACCGCGAAATCGAACTCCAAAGGTGGTGAAACCGGTAATTTGCCACCACCGGCCGGATACGATCCGGACCTCCGGGTCTTTGAAGGGCGATACCACCGCTCGTACTCGAAAGAATCGTTAACGTTATCGACTCGGCATTTTTCGTCGAGACCTCTCTTCCGTCGAGTCACGCGATCGTCGCCACGCGTGAGTCTACTACACGCACGTTCCCGCGCGTACGCGTGCGTAACCGGCCACTAAATCATCGGACCTCGTCATTAATCACGGAAAGTGACCGGTGCGTTCGTTCGCCACGCTCGTGATGGAAGCGAGCCGCGCCGCGCCACGCCGTTACAAATTGTGTTACGCGAGATGTGCGAGAGATAATCGCACGGCTCGTTCGAAATAAGCGCGGTGCGGTCGTGCAGACTAGATCGGACCCACCCGCTTTATGACACGTCGTTTACGCGGCTGCCGTACTGCATTTACGTCACGATCGCTAGCTCACAAAGCTTAAAAGCGAATCCCCGAAAATTAGGCTTGACGCAGAGCGGTTGCGGCAAGTGCGTAAGGATTGATGGATGCTCACGATTACAGTCTCTACGCAGTCAATCCCAGCCTGCATTTTTGCTAAAGGACCAACTATTATTTTTATTCGAGAAATGTCTTCATAATATTAGCTATCTCTGGAAATTTGTGCTAAACTGATATCAAGTTCAGATTCCTTGAGGATCACTTAGAAAACTACGTGGATTAATATAGAAACTGGAAACGAAAACAAGATTCCTTCTCTCGTTGCTATGTAAAACTCATTACGAAATTCTCCTTCCACGGTGAGTAGTTACTTCAGCATCGTCGACGCGAAGACTCGATTACTTAAAGTTACGAGAGGAAGTGTGAAAGATTGTACAAGTGGTATATTGGGGCACGTCTTTATATGTAGGTGCGCGTCGAGAACCGACGGTTAAGACGAAAGGTATCACCTTTAAGAGAAAAAGAGGAAGAACGGCGGAAAGAGTGGCAGAGAGGTGGGGCAAATGTACGTAAAGAACTACGTCCGCATACATTAGTCCTGCGACCTCCGGGGTCATCCTTGCAATTTCGCGACGGTGGGAACCCGAACGAACCAGGACGAGAGCCCTTTCTCGTCTTCTCTCTTTCCGTTTTGCGCACGCACTCTCCCTCTTTCACCCCGAATACTTTTTTTCGGCGAGAGGTTCTCCTCACAGAAGACACGCTCCGCTGAGAAGAGAGCATTCGCTAATGCTCCACTCCGCACGATGAGTTATTAGCGGTTCCGCGCCCGGAGAAAAATGTTATAATTGCTACGTCTACAGATTTGAGAAATTACTCGTAGCCGCACGTGCGAGAGCAAATTGTTAAATGGAATCATAATTTTCTACTTTACACTTTGCACCTTGCTTTTCGTTAGAAGCGCAAGCGCGGGATAAAACGTTGAGAAAAATTTAATACAAAATTTTAACTTGATCTAAAGCAAGTTTACGTATAGGGTTTAACATAGGGAGGAAATTGTGATATAAGCTAATACTTTACTTCGCGCGAGATAAGTGTACTCATCGCGTGAGAGCAAACGCTTTGTCTCCTTCGAAGTTCTCGCCGTTGTGTGATCGGTGGTCGATGACGGTAAGTTGGTTAGCGTATTCTTGAGTTATAACACCCATAAATCGCTCCACTCCATTATGGACAAGCAAGATGCGCAGCTACACGCTATATTTTCTCCTAAGTTTTCATCCTCTCCGAGGAGCCACAATGCGACGGTATTTTTCAGCAGGCGGAATATAAACCGTCTCTCTTTCTCTCTCTCTCTCTCTCTCTCTATTCTCTTCGTTTCTGCCCTCCTTGCGTGGAAAAGTTGCAAGGACGTTGCCAATGGGTCGTTTCCTCCACCCTTTTACCAACTTCACGCGCAGCGAGCGCCGAGAAATCTCTTTCCTTTAAGAGGGAAGAGAAGGGTCGTGGAAGAAAAAAAGAAAAGGAGATCCTCCTAATCGAGGGATTCTCGATCAACGTCTCGTGCCGGAAGGGAATCATATTTTCTGCACGGAAACGACCGTTTTACCTTTTTTTTCAGCCATCTTCCTCATGCCACCGTTGCCGCCGCCACCACCGCTGTCTCCTCTCCCTACTTCGCGGTATTTCCCAATCTCTCAGTTCGAGCGGGAAGTCTTCTCGAACGTACAGACGTGTTTTTCCGGTGGTTTTCTTGCGGCACGTTCTCGCGATGGTGGCAGCGATTGTCGTCGGGATTCTACTCGGGATTGATAATGCACGAGACGCCGTTGGTATCCGCCCGTCGATTATTGTCGAGGACAAATCCGTATGGTGGAGGGTTTCAGGACTGTGGTGTGAGTGGGTGGTGAGGGGACCATTCGCTATGGAGAAAAACGCTTGCGGTGGCAGCGAATGGACGGAGACAATCATTTATACGGTCTAGAGGACGATAGGTTCCTCAGAAGGACGGGCGAAAAATGACATCAAATGGATCCTCGTCGGAGATAATCGATAGATTCTTAGTTCAAGAATAGGCCTCCACTTTCCCGGGGATGTCTGGACAATGGCATGATGGACTAGTTGAACTTAATTGCATTTGCACGGACACGGGAAATTATTTAACTGTTATTCGCGCGCATTTTACCTCAACACAATAGCTTGATAGAAATATTTGTGAGAATATCGAGTCTTTTTGTATTTATAAAAGAAATCTGTAAATAAATGGTTTTACGTAAATTAAATTGAACACGATACTTGTAGGTAAATTAGTAATATATTTCTTGGAATTGTTATCAATTTATTATGACTGCCTGCTAAAAATGTAATTTGTAGTTTATTACAGAAAAATGTCGATTTAATATTGAAGCTTTTATAATTACTATTAAGAATATATTCAATATTCTAATATTAAAAGGAAAGATATTTTGAGTGTAATATCTACTAAAACGTGTTTGTGTTGTGTGTGTTGTGGATATATCGCATATGCCGAGAATAATAGATTTGATATTAACAATATTAAGAATCTTTATTTTAGATCGCATATGTGAGAAACACAATCAATACTAGAAATTTAAAATGTCTATTACGGTCTCTTTCTCGAAACTGGATCTCATTGCTTTAAATAATTCAATCCTAAATTATTAATATATACACTATACATGTACTTGCATATATACCATATTGTAGTAAATTTATTAACAGTTTCAACATATTAACATCCTTATAATATGATGCTTGATGATAGCATTAAATTATTAAATTGCTTGTCAATTTAATTCGCGATTACTAGAGTAGTTTTAATTGCGTTTATAGTCCGGAAAAACAATTCGGCGCGCAGTTTGAAAAAAACTACAATATGTGGTATATATGCAAATACATATATAGTGTATATTAATAATTCAAGATTGAATTATTTAAAGCAATGAAGATTCAGCTTCGACCGTAATAGGCATTTTAAATTTCTAGATTTGATATTAATTTTCAGTTATCACATCCACTCTCATTTAATTTTTACGTAGACGTGATCTCAATATTGAAATAAGTCCCGTTTTCATATGATCATTTAAAAATTCTCTAACCGAACTAGGTACTCCAACAACCTCCGAGCCGTGATCAATTCGACAAAAATTATGTTTCATAATTACACGAATTTAGCTCGCGGTGATCTTTAGCATATTTGTCTTCGGTGTAAAAAGCGTCCTGAGAAGAGTGAATCGGTGGAATGAGCACATGCTGTTCGGTGCGACTGAAAGAAATACGCGGCGGTTCCGAAGAAAGAGTTCCGCGTGCGCACTGGTGGTCGGGAGGAGGTTGGGAGATGGTCGGAGAAGCGGACGCCAAGGATGCAGAAGAAGCAGAAAGAGTACCGACCTAGCCGATTCTACGGGACACGATGACGAGGGAGCTAGCGGGGAGTCACGAGCGGTCGGGATTAAAAGTTTGCCGAACATCGCCGTGCCCGATCGCCGTGGTCGAGAGCTACCTAATTAATTGCAGAAACGGAGGACATGGCGACGTGCAGGAGGGAAAGAAGGGGCATGATAGGAGAGCGAGTGGAGGAAGCGAGTAAACCGGCGCGGCGGTGAATGCTGAAGTTAGTCAATAGGACTAGGAGCTCTGGTAGTCGGTTTACTTTTTGCGTGGACCTTTGCGACGTTACCTCTCGTATTCCTCCTCTGCTTGTCCTACGAATCTTCTCTCTCTCTCCTCTCTCCGCTCCATCTCTTCCGAGGAAGCTCCTCCATCCCAGACTCCATAGCTCCGACAATGGAGAACTCTCATTGTCTTCGTGGTTTATCGCTTCCTTCGATTGCCAAGTACACGCCGGCAAGTCCACCCGACCCTCATCCTCCCGTATGTGCTCGATGCTTCCTCTCTTATGCTTCGTCTTCCAACTTCTACCGTCTCACTCCGCACTGCACGCCGCCGCTACGTTTCCCTTATGAAACTTACGGTGACCATGTGCGCTCGTGATCGCTCCTTGGACCACAGCCATGCTCGCTCAGAGCCTGAGTTTTCCGATATTCTATTCGAATGACGAGTACTTGGAATTCGCCAAGTATGTGATAAATCATAACGTCTTACTAGACGTTTTTCCGCATGAATTGCGAATATTTGCGAGATTCTTCGAAAATGTCATTTTAATATTTAATTTAGTTAAACTTGTAATGTTTTTTTGCTATATTAGTAAATTATCTTGCTAGATTATGATGTCGGTTAAAAAAGAAGCAAAGAGAAACAAAGATTCATAAATTTCAATGTATGTGTAAATGATTTAGGGTTCGTGGATGTTTTGCATGTTAGTTATGGCTATTCTTCTATATGTTAGTCTGGATGGTAGCCATACGCAGCTGGAGATCGGCTTTTTCGACGAAGCAAATTCCCGTACGTAAACATTAATCATTCCTAGTAAAAACGACCTCGATTATAAACAGTCATGATATTCTGTCGCTATCATTTTTTGTTGTACAATGTTAAGATACTGTGCTTGCATTGTTTACAATTGCGTTTAAAATTCGATTAAGCGAGATATTTACGACTACAGATAGAAGAGTTTATGCAAATATTAGCGTTACACTGAAAGTTTCGTATTAAGATATACATGGCGTGATCGCTTTGAAACGAAATTAAGTTTCTTAAAATAGCCACAACGGAACCTATGATTATCTGACCAGACGGCTCTACCTATCAGCGCTCATCCTCTATTATTTACATTTGTAATTAGCTTACAAAAGTTGTTAGCAGCAACCGGATACGAAATGTAACACACTTAACAAGAAACTTGGATCCGAAATTCTGTCTCTCTCTCTCTCTCTCTCTCTCTTTCTTCTCATCTCATTCATCGGCCACCGGGCTAATGAAGCGTGTAGGGGGCGGGCGGCGGTCTATCATTTTTTATAAATCCGTCGGAAGGAACTTTTTGCGATGTCTCGAGGAGTGCTGCATCGCGGTCGCGCGGTGCAATTTGTATTTTCGGCGTCGTAAACACGTCCGTCGCGTATCGCGAGCGTCCCGGCGCGTATTTCAGACCCTGTATATAAATCCGTTATTCAACACGCCATTAAGTGCTCGGCCCGCTGGAAAGGAGAAGGAAGGGGTGGTGGCGGGTGAGGATGGTGGAGAACGAGGGCCACAGTCGTAAATCGCAATTACGAAGCGGCGCGCTTGAGAATTTGTCGCGCGGGATCTAAGCGTTTCCGAGAGAGCATGCGAGCGCACGCGATCGCGGCGTCGGACGTTCTGGACCACCGTCGAGAGTACAGTACACGTCGTCTCTGATCTTTGATTAAAGTCGCGAACGTGCCTCAAGTTATGTTCATGTATCTTGGAGTTTGGGCACACTCTGGAATTCTTGATATGCAGATTTCTCAAAATCTGCTGTATTTCGTACAACATTAATTTTGTTTGTTGCACGATGTAAAACATGGAAACACGAAAAGCGTTGCACAACATATTATCATATTTCTTATCATATCTCTTACGTATATTTTTTTAGTATAGTATAATAAATGTAAATTGAATGTGGATTTAAATCAATTGAAGTATTTGTACAGATGAGGAAGATTAAGCGATGCTGTATGAGATTTCGGTACAATTTTCACTTCATTGCAGACTGCAAGTCGTTTATGTTTGTAACTGTACTGTTGCGCGTCGCGAGGTAATTCGAAAGGAATCGAGGATGTCTCTACTCGTTCTCTTCTACTGCTGACTGCCAGACGGACCTGAAGCCAGCGCGAAATCAATTACGCATAGCACAAGATACGAGACCGACGAGCAATGACAAACATCCCCTTAGTGCACGTGCCACCATGCGCCACGGCTGCGATCGGTTAAGCTGGATTATGCCCTCCTGTCTACGCACGAACGCGGAGAGAGGATGGGGTGAATGGCAGGCAGACAGTTCTCCCTCGCAATCTTTCATTTCGCCGTCTGGAGACACTTTCCTGTAGATAGAAAACTTTGTATCAAAGAAGACTTCAAATACTTACACTTAAAGTCATAACAGGACACGAATATTCTGCGAGAGTATGTTTGTGTGTGTATATGACTTTTGTCTTCATATTATTATTTCTTCTTTCGCTCGTAATTCGAATTTAAACGCATTTTACGATTGTTATCTCAATATTAATACGAGTTGTGATCTATTGATTAGTCTAGGACGTTTTAAAGAGAGCTGAAGAAAATTTCGTGTCAGAAATATTCTGCAAACTAATTATCTTTAATTCATTACATGAGCAATTGGTTAGCACTCAGCCCTTTTACGTTCGATCGTCCAATTTATCGAGAATCTATCTAAACAGTTTGCCAATGATCCTCCGGAGCCTCTCGATAAACATTTCAATTAGAAACGTATTAGGCCCCGGCACGCGAGAGCCACCCACATGGAAGGAGCCGGCCCCCTGGGGGCAGTTCGCGGGCCAGTGCCTGTGTATTTTCGTGCCGTCTTTCGTACAAAGAAAAGAACATTACGAGGAAAGAGATCGGGAAGACGCTGAGGGACCACCCGCGAGTCGGCTTTCGGAATCGATAAGCTGGTGGAGACTGGGAGACCCCTTGGCTTCGTCGAATCGAGCAAGTTCACCGGTCCATCCGTCTTTCCTCGTGGTCTTTCCCTCTCATCTCTTTCGCTATCCTCACCGATCCCGCACTTCTCTCCTCACGACCATTATCCTTTGCTCCCGACGGCTTTAGAAATCACGAGGAGCACGTGCCGACGTAAATCGTAATCCTTACGTGAGAGGAATCGCCGTTCGCAGGTTGAAGGCACGCTTGATACAGACGTGTCACGACCTCGTGGCATGAATTAACGTTTTTTAAAAAAATTATCCCGACACGTTGTAAAATTTACTGCTGCTTATCGGCGTCGAGGAAACGTTAGAATTTAGTGTCGAGGAAATTTCACGCGATGGATCCCTGTAAACTCTATTAGTGGGCACTGTACTGGATACACACTATTAAATATATGATACTACATATGTATGCATATCAGATATTTTCTATTACCGTGTATTTATTACATCTTATGAGTTATATAACATTAAATGTATATAATTTCTGTATATGCAACTTCAGGCGTAAATGATATTAATTTGACGTTCATATAAATCCATGTTTTACTTGGCAACATGGGATACTCGACATTGCTCAAAGGCAAAGCGTGGCAAGTGATTCTATTTTAGCATAACTGGTTTATACTTAGACCCTCATAGGTTAACTCAAGGCATACCTTCTCTCGTAGTTATACGAGTTTGAGCGAACTTTACGGCTTTAGATATTTCCAATGTATTCTGGATGATGATGTAGGAGTCGTTGAGGTCGTTGATACTAGGAAGAGATGCCAGAGCGACACGCTTGAGCGATCGTATTGTGGCATCCACCCAGTGAAGGCGCTGCTGAGAGAGGCGGAAGGAGTGGTTGCAGGGATAACGGAAATCGTTCCGTAGGGATCGACCGATTTTCACAGGAAGTTTTAAAGTCAACAATTTTATCATGACAATGACACATCTTTTTTTTTCTTATCGCTTTTAAAAGAAAAGATTTTCTTTAGATTTTTTCAGTATCAAATGTAAATTATCTAACATACATCTTTCATGCGTGATTATTTTATGAGAAAAAATTAGATTCCTATTTTTATTTTTTTTCTTTTTAAGAACTTCACAAAATGAAATAATTACATTTTGCGTATTTAGGTATTATAAAACATATACGTATCTTTTTGTAATAAAGAAGATTGCTTATACCTGTTCTCTCTGATCGATCCATGTATCGTACGTCTACTTTTATGAAAAGGATATTGCGAAATATCTAGAAATATGAAACTTCACATCCAATAACAAAGATACTTCTGAATGCAAATAAAGTCTGCGGATATTTGAGCAGTTACAAGAAAGGGCTCTCTCGCGGATTTCTTTTCTTAGGATTCATTCCGCGCCACTCGATCACTTTTCTTTTTTTAGATTTCGCCGATTCGAATAATTCATATATTGCGATTATACTGGCACGCCCTGCCACGCAGAGAGACTGTAAAATGATACGTTTGCCTGGGGACGAATATATATTTCGAATCCTCGCGCACGTTTATGATCCCGAGAGAAAGTCGTGAGTCGAAAGAAAGTCCGGTACAAGAGAGAAAGAGAGGGGGGGGGAGGGGGGGAGTCGAAAGGAAGATGGACCGGGGGATACACTAGTGTGTGCGCAAACGACGATGCGACGTTCGAGCTGTGTGGTTAAAGCTGCTGACTCCTATCGATCGCACCATTTGATATTCCCCGTTGAAACTCGGTTAAATATTTGACATACCGAGAATGAGGGTGGCTCGTAATATGTACTGAGCAAACGGTGGCTCGGGTCCCGGTAATCTGCAGCGTCAATGTAATATCCACGAGATTCGACTTGACATGGAGTAACCGCGGCACCAAAGTTTTCAGAAGCCAAGCCAACAATGCGCGCCTGGTGATAATTCGCGAATTTATGCATTGCTCGATTGCACGAATCCGCTCTGAAACGTAAATTTCAGTTTTTCGTGTGAATCGAATCTCTGTGATTTAACTCCAGAACGCAATTGAAACGGTATTGCAATATATTGAGAGAAAAATGTACTAAATTTTAATGAATATTTGTTTGACTAGTACTAGCTGAATGTTTACTAAATGTAAACATACAATATAAAAAGTATCAGAATTCCTGAATATATCTAGAAAAATGTAAGTTTTATAAAAAAATGTTTCATACGAAAGTTGTAAAATGGTCTATATACTGATTTTATCAGTTTGATCTTGGGTGGTATTGCCATGGTCAGATTCGATCCCATTCGAAAGAACATCCCAACATCGCCGGCATTAGCATTATTTAAGATATCCAATGGTTAAAACTTTTTAAATGTTGTTCTCTGAGTCATGCCTTTGATAACATTTGTCAAAATCAAGGCCTTTGGAAGTTTTTCTTTTATTTTTATTTTTAGTATAATATATTTGTACACTAAAAATTAAAATAAGAGGGACAACCTCCAAAGACCTTGACCTTGATCACCTAATTTTTAGCGTAATAGATTGGATTTCTTAATGACCGTTGAAGGCATAGCTTAGTGCTCAATGACCTCGCTTAGGTGTAAAATTTATGTATCTCAATAGCGTTTTAAGAATAAAATAAAGTTATAGTTGCGAAATTAAACATTCGCGAGAACTACGGCAATGTGACGACATGTATTCAATTGCGTCGCTTTGTGGTAAAAGAAAATTATAAGCGCGCATGCATCGAAGTTTAACTTGCTTTTATAGAGAGATATTTCTTGGCAATGTTCAGGTGCAGTCGCTCTGCTTGAAGTATATTTAGAAGCGTGAAATATGTACGGTTCACGTACAATGCAATATGCTACGGGAGTATACCACTAACCGTGTATTTCAGTCTGCGAAGACGACGCTTTACAGTGACACCGCCGTATGAATTAACAAACACCCTCCGCTACGTCGCGAGCTCACAAGAAGTTAAGTGCAACGGTAGCGATATGTCGGTCTCGTAATCCCCTTCACACGCACCATAATTCGCGTTTACGTCCTTTTCTGGACGTATATATCTTAGTTATGTTACGTTCTCATCTTCTGTATTCGGTAACGTCGTGACGAGGCGGCGAAATCTTGCCAGTCGTACACAAATGAAAGTTAAGATAACAGATATGCTCATGAAAGACACTTTTCTGTTTAGATAATAAGATGATAATAAAGTAGAGTATAAAATTTTACATATTATTGGTACATATTGTTTACGAAGTTAAATATAATTGCGCATGACAAGCATCTTTGTATCTAATTATTAAATTTTCAACTTTTGAAGTAGAAACGCTGTTTTGCGTAAGTATATGTTTTATATATATATATATATATATATATATATATATTTCCTCATATTTAATAGCAAGAAAATGCGAGATTAAAGTTCGAGAGCGAAAAGTATTTGCGACGAGTAAAGTATTACCGACATGCTCCGATCGCCTCTTCAGGTGTGCACGAGGATATACAAATATTTGCCAAGTCTTCCCGCTATTTATTTATCTGACCTAGGAAGTTGAAGGATTTTACATGGACGATGCATTGTATGCTTTTCTCAGAGAGAACGAGAAAGAAAGGGAGACAAGTTATAGACATTATATAATACTGATGGAAAATTATTTTTACGATTATTCGAAAAATTTTAGAAACAACTCAGATTTGCTCTTTTATCAATACGCTTCGAATCTTACTAATTGTATCACAAAATAATCTTCACGTTTCTCGTGAGAATCTAAGTATTATAATTAATTCAAACATGGTCGATTGTGCTTGAAGCTTCATTTTATGGTTGTTAAATATTATGCCATTTCTGCCATTTATTTTGAGAAAGTTTTTAACATGCAGCAGACTCTTGTTCTGTCCAATTACTGTTCCAGTAAAGTGACGTTAATTTTCTGTAGTATTTATAAAATATGATGGCGAGAGAAACTTATAATCGATTTAAGCAAAGTGAGACGGAATTGTTAATCGTGTCTTATCGATCATTTATATTTAATAATAATAATGTAGAATGGTAGCAGCCCTTTAAAGGAAAATTTTAAATATAATTATAATGCAATCATATAGCATATATGGAAACTAAAAATATTTTTATTTAAAAAATGTTACACATTGACAAGTAAAGCAATCTCAATATTGCTATTTCTAAGTATGAACTTTATGAGTTGGAATAATAAACCACGTTATACATAAAAAAAAATGTGAATGAAACAATATAGATAATTAATTAATTGTAAGTAAAAATATAAACCATTTATCAGTTACTTACATTTACCTTTTTCATTTTTAATATTTTAAGACGTGAATCACATAGAACTTATTTAAAAAAAAGTAATAAATACTCTGAAAAAAGAAGCTGGTCACATTAATTGAAAGTTTGGTTGAAAATAGATAAATTAGGAATTTTTTTTGAGATTGACTTACATTATTTGAGATAACTGGCATTTTAGTTGATGTGATCAGAATCTTCCAGTTCATCCATATATTTTCAACCAGAAATTTTTGATAAAGATTTGATAAAACGTAACGCAGTTTTCAATTCAACATTAAATAATATATGTAATGAAGATAACATGTTTACATAATTAAATGATTATGTAATTCTTATTATTTTTGTGGTAAAAGCACTGTTTTTATTATATACAATTTCTAGAAAAGCGTTTGCGCGCTGGTAAGAGAGAACATTTATGTCGTGGAAGAAAATCTTACGTCGAGGTAGAAAAGCACCCCCATGATGTTTTTTTTAAGTCGACGCTTCGCGTAGGCGATCGTAATTCCTGGCAATATTTGAGTCGGCGTTTTCCGAGCTGCGGGTGCTAACCCATCGACTAAATCACCCGCTGGATGGCTCGGTTTGGCGCCCAAGGCGAATCCGGATTACTTCATCTCGTGTCGCGTTTTCGAAGGAGGACCCGAGCGAACATGGTAATTGCCACGCGGGGTGACACGACGGACACGCCAAAACGCCTGTACAACCGCTATGATCTTTGTTGTAAAATTTCCCATTCCTCTTGTCATTTACTACGTCACGCGGTTGTAAAACACCGCGACACGGGCGCGCGGCGACCGCTAGACAAGTATTTGATCACAAGCAGCGCAGCCCTCTAATGAAGACTCGCCGCCCCATTGTCGCCGTGGTATCTCCATTATTTTTGCGCCGTTATTAAAAATCTGCCGTAGACTATACGGGAGCGGACAAAGAATTCGACAGGCATTGTCCCCTTGTCGTCCGCGCTTTTTGTTCGCCACGCTAAATGTCAATGAAACTTTCTGTCTCTCCCTCTCCTTCTTTTATCTTCGTCAACGTTCCTTTATCTCGCGAGGGAGCGAGGGAACGAGAAAATCTTCCTGATCAGTGATCTTCGTCGTTTTCGTTGTTCTTGTCGTCGGCATCGTTCTGTGAAAGCATGGGGTATGTCCCGGGTTTATGTTTCGTCAGGAGAAATCAATCGAAACAGCGATGGAGGGATCGTTCTCGCAACCCTCACAACATTTCCACCCCCGTTTTTGTGACACTGATTTTTCCAACTATCCTTGAATCTTCACCGGCACATGCTAAGATACGATAAGGTGGAATTATTGAAGCGACAGGTATTTTTCAGCATGCCGATGTGTCTGTATCGTACGGATTGTACTTCGCCAGGGTGTCCCCAGGGTCTAAAACATTTAGGGTCCAGTAAACAATCATCGGAATTTATTCCACGTTGAAATCTTAAATTGATACTACAATACCTTCAAGCTATATCACTTGGTGCTTGAAATTAATAATAAGCTTCTAAAAAATTTATGATATCCAATGAATGCAGGATATTAATTATATTGATTTAATGTATTTAAATAATTCTAGATAATTTTGTATTTTCTTCTGGAGCCTTCTTTTTTTATGTCTGCGATTGAATAAACTAGAAAATCAATTGTTGTATATTTTATTTAATTTATCACGCGATAATTAGTTTTCTCGCGTCGTTAACATGCCACCCAACCATGCCCAACCGCATTTGATACAATTTATAGTCGGTAAAATGCCGGCGGACCGGAATTTTATCCGCGGGAAGGACCAACCCGATAAATTTGGCATGAAATTTCAAACTACCTCTAAAACGATTACACACAGTTCGCCCTCCAGGAGCCTGTCCAAATTTTGAAGCACGACCGGTCGCTTGAACCGTACGTCACGTTTGATAAAGATCTGAAGCCGATCGATCTTGACGGACGCGAGACCGCGTGTTGCTGCGCGATCACTGGGTTGTGAGTGACTTTTGTTCGGAAAAGGGTGTCGCGGCCATGGAGGATTATTAAATCGGGCAGCGTTATCGTGACAGAGAGTGACAGAAAGACAAAGAAGGAAAGAGAGAGAGAGAGAGAGAGAGAGAGAGAGAGAGAGAGAGAGAAGAGGGAGGAAGAACGATAGAACACAGAATGCGCGCAAGGGATAGAAGGCGGAGCGAAACGAAAACGAGCGACAGCCAGGAAACGAAGGATAACACGAGGCAGATAAAGAGGGACGCAAGCAGACAAGAGGTAGGAGGAGAGGTAGGACCGACCGGCAGGATTGCTCTATGGGGTGGTTTCAGGGCATGGATACCCAGTCTCTACGGCCGCGGTAATGGTTATAGCACCATCGCGTGCAATCCCATTAGCACCGATGCAATTTACCCGATCTATCACACCCTATTAAGCGGTGCGCTTTCCACCCCCGCGGGTGGGCGCTCGATCGCTTAACGCTCGTTTTAATCGAGTTTGCGCAACCGTGCATGCGCCCGGCGCGGCACCCAGGCTTCTCATCGGCGCCGATTGGAGCGGGCAATGTTTTTTGAATTGCGCGAAACTCGCTGCCGATGTCGATCTATGCGCGAAAACAGCGCAGCTAGAAATATAGTAAAAGAATATTCGTAGTCAGAGCGAAATTGAAGGCTTTCCAATAATCGAATGACGGCCGAAATTGCCGTTATTCCCGGCGCGAGTATATCGGGCATCTTACCGTTTGTGCTGAATTTCCGACTCCGTGTACTAATTGTAACGAAGCAATGAAGACGATACAGAAGATCTTTGTCTCATGACGACACGAGGTCGTAGATGCTTCGGTTAACCGCTGCGGAAATCGATCCACTAATACACAATGCGGCCGTGCTATTGGTGTAAGCATTATCGCGATAGTACTCGAGAGACGTACTCGCAATTATGGGATGGAAACGCGTCGATATATGGAATCATGCGGTTACAGGAAACTCTCGAGTGGATTTTCGAGGAGTGTGTCGTTGCACGATGTCAAATATTGATCCGATAATGAGATTGTCGCTCCATTACTTCAAAAGTGACAGCTCGAAAGCGTGATTTTCGAGTTATTACTATATACGAATGAATCAAATAAACTACTTTATCAGTCATCAAAAGTGAACTGACTTAATTTTATAAAAAATCATTGAAATTGTCACAATTCCAAAAAAGACGTTTAAAAGAAATCAGTCCATAAACGAAAATAACAATGATGTTTGATAATATTAAGAATACGTATTCTTAACATAATAAAATGCTATTTTTGTCATTTCCGTTTCATGATTATTAAAAAAATTACCTTTTCTTTTACTATTGTTTGATTAGTTACTAATTTTTTGTCAAATTGAAAGATAGTTTCACTCCTTTTCTGAGAAACTTGAGTTTCTGGATTGTATCACTTGTGAAGTAAGCGAACAATGTATAGATTATGAAAATAAAAAATTATTAATGTGTAAAAATTGAAGACAACCGTTTTTATTACACTGAAGTGTAAATAATAATAACATTTTAAAGTGACACCTAAAAGCAATTAGGGGGAGTCGCTGAAACATCCTTGACAGTACAATATTTCAATGATGAACTCCGAAAAATAGATTGGAAACAGAACGGATGTTATTCGAAAAAAGTCCCCTGTCACTTCGGACCACCGGGTGTTGAAGTGGAGAAGGTAAGGGTAGACTCTCTTCAACATCTAGGGGGATATAAAACGGGGTGTAGCCTGAGACTTCTCCTCGCAAGGGTCGTAACGTCAGCTGGGTTCTGAGTGAGTTGCGACGATTCCGGCACAGGTCGCCGCCGTCGATCCCGACGAAACTAGGAGCCAGCTGTCGCTACCCTCAAAGCACAGCTCTTCGTTTTATTCTCAACTTCTCACGACAGCCACCATCCGCCTCTTAGTTCGCCTTCTTGCCCTCACAGAGGCGCTCGCTTGAAAGGGACGTGATCGGTATCTATCATAACCACGGAGTACTTTGAAGTCATCTAAAGGCAGTTAAGGAAGTACTTGCTATATCATGATATCAAAAAAGGATAGAAAAATTTTGACCAATCCATTTGTATCTGACATTTGTAAACATTTCAATTGCCGTTATAATATTGATACTTTTATATCAAAGAATGCAACACATATGTGTAACATTGATACACATAAAGGAGCCTGCATACTTCTTATGAAGAATATTTCGGCAAAGTTGTCATTCATGTAATACATACAATGGTAATTCCCAGTTTACATGGGAAACAGCTGTCGGAACTTTCATCTTACAAATACTACCCACTCGGGAGATCATCCCTTTATGAGACCTTTCTCGGAAAGACGGCAATGGTAACGTAGCTGGAATACGAATGTCTGTCCAATGCGGAGAGATTCGGTAATTCGGTAATTCCGAGTATGAGCTCGGACATTTACGTGTCCACTTAAATCGAGACACGGGATTCTGTTACGCCACGCATCACGGGAAAAGTATTTTCGGTATTGGGAAGGGGGTGGAGCGAGGCGTGGGGCTCGATCCACGGGATCCCGAAAGCATCGACGACGCCTGTAATCATCTCGTTACAGTGGCATTGTGCGGATAGGAGCTGCACGGATATGACGCACTCCCGTAAAACCTCGTCCCCTTCCGCTTCTCCTCTCCCGCCTGAAGCATCATCGATGATTACATGGAGCGCACGGATTGAGCCCGCGGTGTATGGCGTCCTAATCAGTTGCTGCATTGTGAAATGCAAAATTACAGGAGGTGAGGATAGCGTGGCAATGATGGCGGACGACGTCGACACCCGATATGATGGAACTCCAGCTTAATTAGTGTTGAAATAATACATTTGTGTCGTCAGCAATTTTCAATCTCTGAATATGTGATATAATTGCGCTTGCTTATGCAAGCGGCTTACATTTGTGTATTTAGATGTACAGAATGAAAGAAATTTGTTTAAAGTTCGATTTAATGGATAGCAATTCATCTTGGCTTATCATTGTTATGATATTTTAACCGAGCTTAAGATCCATTTTCGAAAAAAATTATTTTTCTATCATAGTGACACGCTACGCAATTTATATATGATTTCATTAATTTTAATATTCACGTATCTCGTATCGTAATTGATACGGTAGTCTGCGCGATATTAATGCAATTGGGTACTGTTTAAGCACTTAATCCCAATCTCAGGGGGATGATTGAAATAAAGAGTAAATGTTCTCCCTACGCTCAAGCTCGATTGGTCGCGAAGAGTCTATCTCCCAACAATCATGCCTAGCAGCAAGCTTCATTCTTCTCGAAGGGTGAAACGATCGGCGAATGAAAGGAAGCGCACAATGTTGGCTGAAGCTTTAGCCGATCGGTGCGGCCGGTGCGTAAGCTACGCTATTAAGGACGGCAAGTGGGTGCATCTGTCTGGGCAAACCTAGGCTTAGTTCCAAAATCCCATTGCAAATAGAGATTCTGGTTACTCAGAATGGCAGATCCAGTCTGCAATCCCGCTTCTCTCTCTCTCTCTCATTCTTATCTGTCTCTACTTCGTCTACAAGATATTCGCTGCCGAATCGGTAGCGCTGAGAATCGTTTAACCTGTACAGTTGATGATACGTTGGACCTTAACTTGCAATATTACCTCGAGTGCTGGAAGTAACGTTTACATTTCGAGGCTGGCCGCTTCGTTCGAATCGCTCCGACGACGGAAGGGAAACCGGATCTGCAAGTCACGAATATTCCATGAACGTCGCTCGCCCATTTATATATTGGCCGACGATGGTCGGTAGTAAACCGATAACGTTAAGAAGCAGCAGATTGCACAAAACGATTCCCGAATACGAAAGTTGTCGAGGTGTTTATCCGTTGAGGCACACGTTGCACCAGCGACTCTCTCGAGATAATGCCTCCCGGAGAATAATGCGCGCCAGCGGTAACGGCGAGCAAAGTGCTGATAAAACGTATACATTTGTAAAGTTACTGACTGAATGTTCTCTTAACAAGACCCTTGCTCGGTGCTCCGTTATGCAATCTCGATTCTGCGACTACGGGAACGTATCGTTCGCCATTAATGAAAAAGCGTGAACGCTTTTGCAATGGCCGTTTAAAATGTTTGCAAGGTTTCAGTGATTCAAAGTCGATACAGTTATATTTGCTGCGACTGCGACTACTATATTCTTATTAGCAACGCCTCATATAAACTCGTATTTGACGATATTATCCGATAGCGTAATTTCGTTTTATTTTTTTGTTTAATTCTGCTGCAATTTTCGACGCACTTATAACGACAACAAAATCGATTATGTAAAACTGACGTTTTTTTTTTATTATTAATATATAGATATATATAAAATTTCAGTAAAATTTTTCTTTCGGTGTAGTATACATATGTATAAAGATAATACGATTTTTATTTAAGTATATGTATAGTCACTGATAGATATCTAATGGTTAATTTTATTAGAAATATGGTAAATGAGTATTAACGATAAGAGCAAACATTGAAATTATAATATGAAAAATAAAACAGTGGTATTATAGTGGCGTTTCCGTCTTGTAAAAGTTAATTTTTTTCTCATAATATTTTTAGAATCTATGCGCAACGTTTGGTACAAATTCATATATCTAATCTTATGATAAATTATTTTAGCACACTTCGATATTCGTAAGGTCTCTTGACGAAATCAACGCAACCTTAAGTAAAATTGATGCGATGTTACGGGGTAAAGGGAACATTACGCTCACGTGTTTCAAACTTTAAAGCGATTTTCTCCCTCCTACGAGGGAAGGGTCGGATGCAAAGATGTTATTCTTCTTCCTTAACTCATACATATTTCTTCGCTGAAACGTCCCCTACGCGTACCACGAATTACAAATCATCTTGCACGATAATGCCAGGGGAATCCCCTTGCTCTTAGGAAACTCTAAGTCCCAGATCCGGAGTTGAGTATACAGCCGTCATGCGGTAGCAACAGATTTCTCTGTTATATTTAAGTGGAAATTATTTAGAACTTCGAAACGTTCCGTTTTTTATTATTTTTCCGCAAAGTTGTACTTTGCGGAAATTCTATCGTCCCCGGAATATTCTAGACCTCTCATCGAGGATTCAGCTGAGTATCGCTATACAACTCTCAGGTACAATACACGCGTATAAATCACTTGGAGAACTCTATCTCGAACTTGGAAATCGCGTCATTAGGGTTCATCGGTGGTAGGTGAGATCGTCGTTAAGCCCACCGACGATAAGTACAGATGCTCCGAGATCTCGTAGATTCCGCTTCCTCCACCTTTTCTACTCTGCTCTTCTGCCTCACCTTAGATTTCTCTCTCACTCTATCTCTCTCTCTTTCTCCCTCCTTCTTCTCCTTTCGCCCTCCGTTTCTCTCTTCCGCGAGTTTAATTAGGCCCCGCTTCGAGATATCGCAGGATCAGCAGCTCGTTAGCATGTTTTAATTGGCGGCTGTCAGAGAGATCCCTCCTTACGATAAGCGCCTCCTCTAACCGGCCTGCTGTTCGGTGACATGACTACATGGACTCGGATACTACTTACTCGCGAGACACCGCGAGAGGAGAAAAACGGCGAGGGGGTGGTAAGAGGTGAACTTAGAAAGGCTCGGCCTGTACACCATTTTTTGTATTTTAATTCCACCGGTAGATGTGCCAAGGAAACCGATCGCGTCTCTTAAGATACACTTTCATACGTCTGTGTGTTTACAAGTAGATGACCAAACTGGATAGAGACGTGACCGTAAAATTAACAAGGTATATCGGCCTGATCGCTAGTATTGATTCTTCCGACATGTGTTTTTTAATGATCTTAGTCGTAATGAAACGTTGTTATTGGCTACACATGCACTTCCAAGAGAAATTTGTCCAATGGATGTTCTATTTATTTTTCAACTTTCAGCATCAACTAATCCTAAAACTATTCAAACAATCAAAATAATTGATTTGTTATTTTTATCAAATTTATAGCAGTATATTTTTCGAGATTTTCCATGATTTGTTACAACATGAATATATGTAAACGATTAAGCTGATTTTCCTTTTTCATCTCTTAAAAAAATGCATACTGTGTATTTAAAAATATACTGAAAATAAATTTACTAAATCTTAATACATACTTCTTTCAATAGTACTTAAGTAAACATTTGTTAACAGTAAATAAATATTCAATCGATAACAAAAATGAGTTAAATCAAATTAATGGTTTTTAAATTAAATAAATATATTGTTTATATTTAATAAATATTTATTTAGAACTTTTATATTTAAACAAATATTTATTAAAATTTAGTATTTTTTTCAGTAGAAAGAAAAATATTTAAATTGAAAAACACATATACGTTAATCGACAATTTTAGTATTATATAGCAGCTAAACTTTATGCGACTTTTATTTTTCGTGATTATATCACAATACATTTGGTTCTTATGCAATATCAGAGAATTTTATCATCATTCGATCGCGCACCGTCTTTCATTCCACAACCGCGCGGAAACTTTGTTTCGTCTGTTTTCTTTTTCCATTATCGCGCTTTTGATATAACAAGTGATACATTCTCTCTGAAACGTTAAACGTTCTTACATTTTCTCAGATCTATCACCTTTTCTCATATATGCTCTTCATATTCATGCTGCAGTGCGTGTTGTTGGATAACGTTTATACGTATCACGTTTCCCGCGAACGAACTATCGAGCGATAGATTTATCGCCGTGCGTTCCAGTCTCTTTACCTCCACGCATTCAGGCATCGCAAACAAACCACCGTAATCTTCTTAATTTTTTTTACACGCCATCCCGATCGCGCATTCGATCGCGATTAATTCTCATGAATATACATGCATTCGTGCCTTTTCCGCGATCCGAAAAAAAATGCTTTTAGCCCAGATTGAGTACTCGATTGACGTACCTTTCAATATACTATACTGTCTCCCTTTCCTCCCTCCTCACAGATGGATGCCAAGTTTCGCGATATTTTGCACGGGCCGTGTCGCGTATCCAGCCCAGGGTCGGCGCGGATCCAGCCTTAAGCCCCGGTACGTGACGAGGAGTATTTGCGGGCGTGTTACCGGTCCCCCGCGCGTGATCAGATTACGCGATCCGTCGCGCGCCGGGGGCTTTGCAGTTCGAGAACGCGACGATCGGTGTACGTGAAAGCGTTTACATGAACGGTAATCGACTAATTAGCGATGCGTTCCGCCGGAAACAGCCTTATCAGGTTCGCGAGCGCGACGATTTTCTTTCTTTTCTTTTCAACTTTATTTCCCCTCGTAACGTAGCGATGAGAGCGCTGTACAGAGTAAGCATGGACAGACTAATTGGCAGTCAGTAATAATTGTAATAAACTTTACTCAAATTGTTCGCGAACTTTCGAACTATCATAAATTCACGCGGTTTAATTGGATGTCCTATATTCAGGATTCTAATAGAGATTCCTCGTAATAACCCAGTTCTATACGTTTGGTTTAAACGCTTGTTTTTGTTCTGAAAAAGCTCGTGCCTTCAAACTTGTCGTTACGTCGTTACGCTGATAAACGTTTGAAAGCTAATTAAGAGTAATTAAGATAGCGGAGATTCCATTATGCACTCGTTCTATTAGATATAACTGATTATAAAGGAATTACTGTTGCGCTTTGTTGTCACAGCGTTACGCGCAGTAAAGAATCACAAAGTAAAATACGTCTAGATAAAACATCGCTGACCCGCTTTCGTTATTTGGACCACATATGCTGCAATACCTCCTCTCATGCATATTCCATTGCGGTATGGAAATGTCGCGTTAACTTGTACTAATCTTTTACACTGCTCTTCGCTGTTACAATAGAACGGACTCGTTACACAGACACCGCTTATGCATACCTATATCATGATGCCATATTATAGCGTGCGTATTGTATTCTCCCCTTATAAAGCTTGCACCGCTATATTCCCAAGTATACATAAAAGATTTCGGATTTCAGCGAACCGCGGTTACAATTCTTTACTTCGCTCACAGAGAGATTTACATATTCATCAGCTGTAATTAATTTTACTCTGAGAAATAATTATATTTTATAAAAAAATTTAATAAGCAGAGCGGCGCTTATTAAACCGTAAACGAGAAACAGGCTTATGGAAATCAAAATTGGAATGTGCGCGTTGAATCGAGGTGCACTTTTCGCTTCCCCGATTGCAGTATCATCCGTATTATATCCCAGACAGATGCACACGTCCCGAGAGAAGGTGGGAGACGGAGAGAAAGGAGAGTAGAGAGACGGGAACGGAACCCCACTACATATGCAAATCCGACTCCGCCCTGAATAAAATATTAACCGACCAATCGAATACGGAGGTAAGGGGGTAGACACACGCGTGTCTCCCTCTACATGAATGCAGTTCTTTTTGTCCAGTGAATACACTTTCTTTTTTCGTTACTTCTTGCGTGGGCATTGCCTCCATACGTACCTACGTACGCAAATATATGCACGCACACGCATTGCTCGTGTGCAGGTAGTAAAGATTCTCTCACGACGGGCTTTCCTCCTCCTCCTCCTCCTTCTCTTCTGTCTAGCTCTTGCTCTACACCGAGCCATCTCCTCTCTCGTTTGCCGCGTGTTCCCCGAGGTCTCTTTAAATCGAAGGCCTCGTTATCTCGAGCTGAACGGATTCTCGTTAGCGAAACTTTAATTATAACCACTCGACAGTGTCCAGATAGCCGTCTGTTCGTTCGTCGTGCTCCCGAAACGAAGGAGCGCGACAAGTGGACGGCGGAAGACAGAGCCGGAGAAAAACGGCGACGAAAGCGGATTGACGCTGCTAGAAGCTGTCTCGAGAGCCTTACTAACAATTAACCTTTTTAAGAGACGCGCGCGCGCGCGCGCTCGCACAACGAATCAGTTTCTATAAAATGATGGTACTTTGCCAAGTGACACGAAAGAACAGTAATGGAGCAGATTTTTAGAAAAAGTGGAGAATTTCTCTCGTATTCATTGTCTTGTGTCTGTATTGTAACTGGTAATTGTCACGCTGCTGTAAACCGTATTACACAGCAATTTCTGATTATAATCTATCGATTAAAATCTATTGCCTTATTCCGTATTACTATTGCCCTGTTCTTTTTATTGAAAATACTAAACACTTACTCGTGTACATAAATTATATGACTTATGTTATATTTCTAGTCCGACAAAGCGCGTCGGCGCGCAGTTTATAGAACTGAAAAGTGTATTTGTAAATCTATGAATATTATTATTATTAAACATCAAGATTCGCTTCGAATAACTGAAAATAAACTTAGTATTTACTATACACAATGTTCACAGTTGCTGAAAAATATACATTTTTCATGTTTCCTCTTTTCAAGCTTTTTTTTTAAATTTTTTACACGAGATCGATAAATTCAGTTTCGAAACGAAATGTGAAACGAAAAATTTGTTTATACTTGATAACGGCCGCTGTATCTGGATTTATCCCGTATATACTTTTGCTCTTTCTAACAAATCTACACTCCATAGGGTGAGGCAGTGGTCAAGAACCAATCGCGCCGAGTTCGCATCGCGTGAAATTTAATTGCGTCCAGACTCGCGCGTCGAATTTCCACAGCGACGGCGGTCATGAGAAGCTAGGAATAAAGAGAGAAGTAAAGTGACCTGAGATGGAGGACCGTACGTCCGTCGCGCCGTATCGCATCGACCGCATCGCAATTCGCAAAGCACACCGCTTTTCACCTTTATTTGAGTGGCCCGTACGACGAGGCATCTGTTTAGCCAGGCGCGAAATTACATAGTTTCGCGCTCGGGGCTATGCGAACATTGCGAACCACGCGTGTGAGACGGTACGGCGCGCGGTTGGACCGGCAGCCTCGCCTATCCTCTTTCGAGAAACAAAACTCTATTCCGCCATGGTTCTAACGAATATACATAGTCACCACCACCATCGTTTCTCCGCTCGATTCTACACGAATTTCTACGCGTACCATGCGCGCAACGATCGTCGCTGTCGGGAAATAAAATATAAATACAAAAAAAGTCAATCTGACATGCGCCGAGGTAGGTTATATGTATACATACTCTAGCTCGTTAAGGGAAGCGTTTTGTCCTACGTGTCATTGTTTTGATTAATTATTAGTTGGCGCGTTTCATGTTCTCCGGTTTTCCGCGCTCCGCCGTCCAAAACGCCACTATATTCGTTGCCGCACATTCGGGTTAATTAATGCTAATTCCCAGCACGGACAGTCGATCGCGTTTTTCAGCTGGATAAAAGAGTGACCGCGTAGCGAGAACAGGGGATGATACTACGTGTATTTTTGCAGATCTTAACAAGTGACACCGTGAACAACGAGAAATAATTAACGTCGCGAACTGTTTTAATCCCGTCATTAAATGTGTACGATGCGCGCTTCGCTATATTAATTAATTTTTATTGAGATAAATTATATTTCGCGTTGCGTGTACCCGGCATGGGTGTGTCGCGTGATTGTATGTTAAGTCCTCGAGAGTGGGAGGCGAGTTGAATGGTGTGCTTACCATGGGACGTGTATAATTTTTCATTGCAATGTTAACGAAATAATCTCGTCGTAATTAGCGGCGAAAAATTACTCTCCTACTTGCTCGTCGTAATGTCTTTTCAAATAAAAGAGTGCAATCTTACTGGCGTAATTACGGCAAGAGAAATACATTAAATACTTGTCAGCGACACACTCGCAATTAACACATATATCTGTGGCGCAGGTCTAATTATATTTGAATTTCGCTTCGGTGTAACGTAATTAATAGAACGATTATTTACCAAGGGAGAAATGCTTTTCTTGCAAAGGCATAAATAAATTTTCTATAATTTTATACTCGTATTTTATTTTCTAATTATTTTACGCTCGCTATTAGTACATTAATTAAAAATTTCGTTTCTTTATACAGGAAAGAATGATTTTGCTGAAATGTCTAAAAATTTAGCTACATACAGATCTGAAAAGAAATAAAATAATTTTCACAATGAATTATTTAAACACTTATAATCCTTAAGTTTGATCGTTAAAGGCGTTTATTCCTTATTATATATTCACATGTACGGTCCTAAGTTTAATATTATAAAATAATTTTGTTAGACTGTCAAAATAATTATGGAGGAATCTCAAACTTAATAAGCGATAATCCAAAAAGTTTTGACATTTCAGCAATCAGTTTGAGCACCCTACGTAATTATTGTATTTTGACGGTCGAACCAAATTATTTTTAGATCTGTATCTAATTAAATTTTTAGATACTTCAGCAAAACCGCCTTTTCCTTGCAGATTTCTTACTTTTTATAAGCTCTGTGCTCACATTTTCTTCAAACTGTACAATATGTTGAATCATTTGAAGCGCTTTACGAATTTTCGTTACTATCAGCATTTCGCGAAATGATGTGAGGCAGTACTCGAGATACCTTGGCGTCTCCATCTAGAGTACTCTTCTAATCCGTTTTCATCCACTTTGTCCAAAAAACGATTGAGTTGGGAGGAGGTACCGCGCGCGAGGAAAAGGAGCTCCGAGAATCGTTTCCGATTCTCCCGGGACCGATGACGAGGGCAAATTCCCGAGGAGATTCTCGAGGAGGAACGAACCTAATTCCCCCGAGCGCTCCTTCCACGGCGAATTGGATAGTAAAGCGGCATTTACGGCAGGGGTGAATGAATATCGTCGCGGTGGCTCTTCTCCATCGCGTTGCAGTCTGTATCGCTGATAAGGCGATATACAGTAAAATTCGTAAGAGTAGTCCTTTCCCAGCGGAAAAAAGCGTCGTCGCACAACCTGGCCACTTTGTCATTTTAAAAGAGAGAAAGAGAGAAAATAGACAACTCGATCGCAGGAATTACTGGTCCCGGACGTGAGCAGTGATATTCAAGATCGCGTTTATTATCGCCCCCGCGGATGTTTCTCTTTGACGCACGATCGACTTTTTGCAAGTCGACGAGCAAGTTGCTAATGGCGGAGTCACGCGACGCACGCGACCGCTCGCCCTAAATCACTCGATCGATCGGAACGATCGAAGCGCGATGGCATGGCACTTTGAAGATTTACGGGCCGCGTTGACGACGCAATTTTTTCCTCCTGCCGCGACGGCGAACGCCTCTTCGTGCGATCGTAAACACTAGTTACGCACAAGTTCGCGACTGCGTCCTATGTAAAGCGTGATGACATGACAAGTTGCCTCTTGCTTTTATCTCTCGTTTTTATTTTTTTAATCAATTGCCTTCTGAACAAATTAATGACACCAGTCATACGATGTCAGCTGCGGGATCATGTCAGGAGTTATTTGCGTGCTCATAATTCGTGCGAAATATTTATATCGACGTTGAGAGAATGAATAGTCGTGTAATTGAGGTGAGTTCTCGCCGGACGTGAGCAAACGCGTCTCCGTTTTGCAGACCGCCTGCGATACGTCTTCGAACTTTTTTTTCAGACGGAATGCGTGCGTGCGTGCGTCTCTTCTCATGCCAATCACGTCCGAAAGTCGCGCGCGCTGGCCGACGAAAGCAGTTGTTTCGCACGTCCGTTGATCGGCAGGAATGAACTTTGCTTCGTTAGGCAAACCATCGTTTCGCAACTTCTCCGCGGAGTTAGGTATATAAAGTTCTCAAGCGCGCTGACTAACTTGTGTGTCTACGCAGTTAACTACATGGTTCCAATTATTCCGCGCGCGAGCAATGCTCTGCTCGTTATTATTTGCCCGCCTCGTTCTTCTGATTGAATACCCGTATACTTTAACCGTTAAGTAGTAATATAAGTTCTTATGAGTGATCCGTTTTTTAATTCCACGAATCTTCTTTAGTACTTCCTCTTCTTTTCCGTTTGAAAAAACAAAACAATACCAGCAGTATATCATCGTTAGCACACTCACGACCATAAATTTCCCACGCCATTGTTTATCTTTTTGAGGGTGCAATTTATGCGATTGCTCGAAGCGGTAAGATAATGATGCTTTCAGCAGCGGTAACTCTTCGGAAAGATCTTAATTCGCTTAATAAGAATCATAATGATATTAAAATAGCAAGTCGCCGGAAATTGATATCCGGTGCGCGATATCATTTGTTTCATCGCAATAACGGTGAAAGTTGGAATCACCGATCCAATATCCATCGTAATTCCGTGCGAAAATGAAAAAAATTTCGTCGACAGAGATGAGCTCAATCATTCGTCGAAAAAAAAAGAGCAAGAAGACTTGGGTAGCATTGGCTTATTCTGGTATGTCGTCCACGTACCCACTTCAAGAATGTATTACTTAGATAAGATTAAGTACGTATAACATGATTATAATCTATATATCAAGAATGTATTTGTTTAGGATAAGATTTAAGAAACCTGGATGAGTAATCATTCTCTACCAAAGACCTCGCATGTTTCTTATGGAAAAATAGCCTTGGTCAAGTTGCTCTGTTTTGAAATATGTAGTATTTATCATAATTCTGAACAAATGTCTCTATTGCAACATTTACATAAAACCAATAGATAAAAAAATAAAGCGTTCTGCAGTCACAGAATTCGTTGTATATCTTCTGAGTTTGTTATATCTTCTTAAGATAACTTGATGTCTTCTTTTATGTATAATAGATATACACACATTTCTTGAACATTGAGTGCTGCGCGCTCGCACGCGTGTGTGAGTCAGGGTATTTTACAAACACACTTATAGAACCACACATTATATTCATGCATAAACGCACCACGTACACGCATTACTCAACATTCAAGAATATATGCGTATGTAGACATAAAAAAAAGACATAGGCCCGATTTTTCATTATTTGATTAACTTGTTGTTAAGCTGATGTTTCATTCATGACATCATAAATGAAGCCTATTGGATAAAATATCAGATTAGAGTAAAAATGCTCGTATATTTTTTTAAAAATTAAACAATGTCGTGGCTTATTTCGAGCTTATAATTAGAATAACTTTAAATTAATATAATTAACATAAGAATATAAAAATACTAAATAATATTCTAAACAAACGTTTCGGCTTACAAAGCCTTCTTCAGTGTAAAAACGCAGAAATACAATATTAAATTAACAAACCAAATAAATAACAAATACAATGAAAATTTAAAAAAAAACCATTAGTGGTGAAATGTCAGTATATAAAGAACGTCAAAAAGTATTATGACACACGGATTACAATAAGATAAGAAGATTAAATACTTCAGTCAACAGTAGATTACATTATGTCCCTCGATAAAATAATTTTCCCAAATTCCTCGCTTGAAATCGAGAATCTAGTTTGTCGCAGATTTGTATCAAACGATTTGAGAATTCATTAATTACGAGTATTTTATGATATTCTGTAGAACGAGAAGATGTATTAAAATAATATATTATTAGTGTGAATAAGAGGAACAGAATCAAATAATAACTTACGTTAATTTATATAAAATGCTGTAATTAAAACTCAATCAGAGATCTGATCAAGTACGTTAAAAATTAGATGTTGACTGTTACTCGTTTGAAAATCGACTAATGTGTAGGTCAAATAAAAGTAAGTCAATAAAATCGAATGTAAAAATAAGTCTGTTCAAAACTGTGACAATTTATATTCACGTATATCGTCAAGTATGTTAAAATAAGAGTTATCCAATAATTCAGTATCTTTCAGTAAATTTAAACCGTTTTTTTGCTCTTTAACATGTATCATTTCTGAAATATTTCTTTTACGATCATTCTTTTTAAAATCAAGAATACTAACTTTTTCCCAATTAAAGTTATCATTAGTTTCCGTGATATGTTTCGAGATTACTGAGTATTTGGACTGGTCTAATTTTATATTATTGCGATATTTTTTAATTCTTGTCTGTAATTGTCGTTTGTTTAGAATATTATTTAGTATTTATATTCTTATGTTAATTATATTAATTAAAAATTAATCTAATTATAAGCTCGAAATAAGCCACGACATTGTTTAATTTTATAAAATATCAGATTAAGCCTGACCACAAATTAATCAGATAATAAAAAACCGGGCCACAATATGAATCCGAAATTAATGTAGATTTGTAGTTATAAGAGTTATTTTATGAAAATTATAAATAAATTTCTTTTTTTGGAATAACTTTCGTGAATCTTATACACTGGATAGAAACGATGAAAATGGATAAGCTGTGCGACGCTGTGGCTCTTCTTGCTGTATTATGAAAGATCGCGGATGGAACAACGACGGTGGGAAAGCGACGTTGAAAACGCGTGCAAACCTGTAGTATAATTCGCACGCAGCCACAGTCCATTGCAGTTTAGCCGGAGACGCAATTTACACAAATTGGCGAAGCTGCCACACCGCGACGTCAATCTATCCTGCCGGTTACTATACCGTGCAAATGTTTCGTTCTCTTCCTCTCTTTCTCTCTTTGTTTGTCACTCTTTTTCGCTCGCCAAGTGATGGAGGAACACAAAACAGTGACGTCGAGCGTCGGACGAGCCCCTTACTCGATTAATCGAAATCGAAACGAACAGCACTACGCAGCCGAGCCAACGGACGTTTATCGCCCGTAGTGCAATAATTCGATTTTCGGTTACCGTCGATTTTTTTACCGTTCGCGCCGCACCTCACCGATAGTCAGTCCGTCCGACACGACAAAACTGCGTTCAGAACGGTTTATGGATTTTCACTTGGCATGTAGCCACGCTGTGAGTCACGCTGATCGAATTAAAAACTCGGTGACGCTGCGATCCTGTTTTTTTCGACGGCGCGGCTATCATAGCAGTTGTTGCGATTCGGGCGGAGAAAAAAAAAAGATTCCATAGCATTTTCGGAGGGCTAGCGACAAATATCACGGCGGATAGGAAAAAAAGGACACGTGTAACACGATGCACGCCAATCATTTTGGTTTATCGAATTGCGATCGACGCCAGGCCAGGGCGTGTTGTTGCCGAAGGAAAAACACTCGCGCGCCGCGTCCGCGTCCGTGAATTGTTCTGGCGCAAATCGCGAATATTGGAGAGGCAATCCTCAAAGCCAGTAGTCTCGCATTCTCGTGTTTGCAGCATCCGTTATTACCCGTGAGTATATACGTCGTGACCGCGCCGCGCCGCCGGCGACGCAATCGCGACGTATTGATTTTTGACAAAAATACACGCGGTAATTTAAACGACAGGCGTCGTTTCCCGAGATTATACGAGCGGAATGGCAGCTCATTTTTATGGACGTTTCGATGAACGTGACAGGTGTGCGTCGCGCGTGTATCGGCGACGCGTTCTATATAGTGTACATGGGATCGCTATACGCGTCAAAATCCAGACGGTGCGGCAGACAGAGACGCGACACGCGGCGAGAGTACTTCTCTCGTAAAATGCGTAACCACAATTATACTACAATTATACCTATTATAAATTCGAGGGCAAAAATGGGGAAACATCTGCGATGATGTAGTACCAGGGTGCATTGCGCATTGTCGTGTTGCGGCGGTTACTAGCGGCGAAGTCGCAAATTATCGTCGGCTATTAAAGCGCGGAATAATTAATTCGACGCGACCGTTCGCGGTCGCGTAATAATTTTTACTCCGTTTTCAGGACCGACCTCGATGGCATAGGACGGGAAAGAAATAAAAATAAAAGGGAATGAAAGAACCGACACGATGATTTCTGGCCGGGACTGTACCACTACCACTGGGTGACAACGTAGTTTCCCATGTTTTATGGTCAGTTCCGTGCGCCATGGTATCTGATTGCGTCATAAATCGAACGAGGAACGGCGCGAGGGTTGCAGCGTGCACGATACACGACCTACGAGATTTCGTTTGCCGAAATTTAGCGGTCGCGTCCCGCCGTTCTTTTTTCACACCGCAGTCGCGTCCCGCAAGAAATAAAATCTGCAATGTGTAAATACCCGCTGTGACGTAACAAAGTTACAGGAGTTTGTTAATTTTAATCCTTTTAACACTGGCCGAGGGTCATCGCGAACGTAATTCATCCAGTGGACAAAACTTTGGATTGATATTACAATTCTCGAACAGGAAAAAGATCTTTCAATATATTTCTAATAACACATATATATTTGTCAGTTGATAACGTATGGTCTGATAACTTAATCAGTAATAATTAATCAACAGTGATTAATTAATTGTTTGCATTCCTAATACACATGATGATTTTCCGGTTCTTTATTACTTATGACTCTTGTGATGGATAGTTCATGTCCCCGCGAGTTAATATTCACTTTTATAAGCATAAAAAAATGTAAGTGATATTTTTACACATTTAGAAAGTATTTGTAAAATTATGTATTTAAAAAAATGTATATTAAAATGTTATAATTTCTTGGTACACCTATTATTTCAAAGAAAATAAATACAAAACATAAACAACATAATCGTGTATATTAAGGATTAATTTATCTAAATAACTGAAGAGAGTGTGTAACTTTACATACATTTATTAAACTCTGGAATTTTTAAGATAACAAAGGTATATTGTTTAGGATAATAAAGCAATATATTGTTCAGATGAAAATCACTGCGTGTCTAAAGCGGAGTGTAGAATATATTAATGAAAAATAGTTGTTGCAGATGCGCGGTACGTGTACGCTTAAGTGGTACATTTCTCCTACGGTATCAGGTTCTTGCCCGCCGACGTTTGCACATTTTTCTCGGATTTACTCGCCGTAGATCTTACGTAAAAAGCTTAAACAGCACATTAATTTTGCATTTTGTTTGGCTATTTATCATTGGGACTATCTTAAAGTTGTCTATAGGTATAACGCAATGCCAATAACGAAGCATGAATATTACGAAGATTTACAAATCTAAATGAAAACAAATGCTTGATACAGTTTTCGGTTTATATACATACGAGTACGTGTTAGTATATTATTTTATGAAGTATCGAATTTCGTGTTAAATCTTGAAACTCCAGATTCTATGTATAAATCATTTATTCAAAGCACGCAAAACTTACTTGGCAATTCTCCCTAAAAGAAGAAAAACGCGTCGAACTGCGATACTCATGTTCGATCGAAGGTTGCGCACGTTCAGCGGGTAACAGTTGTTCCATTAAAACGATTTGGTACTCGAGTACCTCGGTGAGTCAGCCGCGGGCTCGCCCGACTCTTTTGCTCTCAGAGGGCACTCGAGAGGCTCCGCTCCGTGTAATTAATTCGCCGTGAAATGCTACATTAATTCGTAATGGGCCATGTGTCGTGTGTGCCAGGTACCCTTCTCGCTTACAAGTGTGCCGGATACACCGCGCCCATTAATTGTTTTCCGCCGTACGCAAATGCCTTGCACGATCTGGCGGATCGTTGAATCGCCCTTTTACTACACGACTTCGTCCCTCGCTCCATTCACCTCTCGAGGCCCCACGGCCTGGACTCGCCCGCGTCTGTCCAAAATTGACACGAGTAATGGTAGTAATGATACAATGGGACTTTGTGCTTTGCATACGTTTCAATAAAACTCACGTGCGATTACGATTTATTTTATTTACAATTTGCCAATCGGCAGTTGCGAAGCGGATAGTAAAGCAGTTCGCCTGTGGTTGTAATTCCTTTGTGACTGTCAATGCGAGAGTAAGTTGCGCGCAGAGAAAGAAAGAAAAAGGAATAAATAATCAAGAAGAGAGAAAGCGAACTTGGTTGGGACGACGTTTAAATTAGCGGTTCAGACTGGCCGCGCGAGTCAGGCCGGATGAGGGGCGGCGCGGTCTGATCGTCGTCAGTTTCCAAGTTTCTCTGACGGCGCGTACATCCAACGAGCAGTTACATTGTACCCGTCGTTTAATCACGTTTTTTACAGCTTCTCGAAAACCTTTTTACGCAGCGCAGCGGTTAGTTAGTAGGAGAGAAAGAGAGGGAGTCGATTGGAGGAAGACCTCCGTCTACCTAGAAACGAATAAACTTTGTTTCTTTCTGCGGAGCTGGCAACGGCACCGGCAACGGCAGATGGGATGGACGAAACGGGAGAAGGAGCAACGAAGTAGCAGAGAGTAATCGGTGCGCGAGGTCTCGAACTTCGAAACGAGAGACACGTCGTTGTGCTCGTTTTTCTCTTTCCTTTTTTTCTTGTAATTTTCCTCGACCACCCTCGTGAAACTTTCACCTCCGAAGTACCCAGCGTGTCACACCAACGCGCCAACGTCCTCGTCCGCGACGTTCGTAGTTGGGCACTGTCGTCGTTCGTCGGTGGCGACGGTAATGGCCGCTGTCACGTAAAAAAAACTCCGTCCTGCCCCGACGTGATGCGACACTTTTCGCCGTTCACCGTCTTCTTGGTATATCGAGGCTCTCGGGTTTTTCGTGGTTTCACTGGTCTCACCTTCTTCTCGCTTTTCTCCCGGATATTCCAGCTCGCGCGTGATCACCGTTCCCACGGGAACCCACCCTACTTTACCACATGCCCGTGTACGAAAGGAGTAGTGCTTACCCGCGTGCCGTTCGTTCGTTCGTTCGTTCGAACCGGTTACGACGTAAGGTCGAAGGTCGTGCGGAGCTCTCTTTCTTCTCTCTTGCTATCCGAGAGCACTGGATACCGCCGCTTCCCGGAGACCCCGGAGTCAGGAGTGGCTCGGTCGGTCTGCCCTATCATTGTTGCGACTTTACAAACGTTTATCATCGCCGCGGCATCGAATTGTGCGATAAAGGTCTCGATGTTTGTGCAACGTTAACATATTGAGCGAGTCAATCCCTAATTCCCAGAGTTTAGCTTGAAGGTTTATTCGATTAAAATAAGTTTGACATAGGTCCTTTATTAATTATTAAAATTATAAGGTCTATCAGATGGCCTATAATCTCTGCAAAAAGTGAGTGGAATTGGAAATTTATACTTTCTCTGAATAAAAGTGATTGTTATTATACACATGGAACAGTTTACTATGGTCAATGTTTAATGTATAATATATATTTAACAGTATAATTTTATAGAGTTTAAATAAAAATTTTGTAATTTTATTTTAATTATTTTTTAATGCATGTCTGTTTTCTACTGAAATAATTTTTGATCCAGATTCTAAATCATTGCCAAATTTTATTTCATTAAAAAATATATGTAATACATTCTAAAGATCGCATACGCAGAATCTATTCTTAAAAATTTATGTAATCTTGAGCTTTTAAATTCTTTCCACCAAAAATTATTTCAATGATTTAGATGAATTTCTCCTAACTGGAATAGTTAGATCTAGTAAATTCAATGGCATAATCAAAAAACATTCTAAACTTTTTGCTTCCTTACAGTTATTTCGTTGCCGCCTGCGTAACTTGAAACAATCTGCGTAGCGCGTGAGTTCTCTGGTAGCTGGCATTGTGGAAAAGCGCGAATCTCGGCTGATTGTCTGTCTGCCTCCTGAAGATATACGACGAGAGATGTACGCTTTTGGGAAACTCGATCGACGATGAGCGACGGTAGGACCGCCTACGCGGGAGCATCGTCGACGAATTACTTAGAATTTTCGTCGGGGACAGATTTCACGGTCTGCCTGCGACGTTCGAAAGTTTGGAGACACTGAAGCAGCAGCGGCAGCGGCAGCAACATCAGCAATGGCAGCAAAGCGGCAGTAGCAGGAAAGTACGAGATGGAGAAGACAGATAGAGGAGATAGATAGACAGATAGGGGGAGGGAGGATGGGAAAGATAGCACGAGAGAGATAGAAGTCCGTAGGGCAAAGTTTCTCTTAATAACTATGCCGCGTAACTTGGCAATCGAGGCGTGAACGTGAGATACGGATTAAAGGGAGAACTTTGCTTCGATTCTCCTGCGAGAACAAATTCTGGAGGGTAGGTGTTTTTCGTCATCCCGCAGGAAAACGATGGGGCGACATGCGATTGTAGACAGGGGCGTTAGAATTCTGAAAAAAAAAAGAGGAAAGGAATTACGTCGAAGACGGTAATTTAGCCTCGCGTTAATATCGTAAATATGGAAAGCTGTGTAATAACTCAAGTCCCTTTCGCGGAGGAATCTCATCTTATGAAACCGGTCGTGACGAGATTGCCTATGTTTTCTCGAATACGGTGAAAAAGATACGCATTATATTATATATATAAAAAAAAAGGGAGCGCGCTTTTCGCATTTTGATCATATGAACAATTCCACCTTGGTTCCTAAATTAATGATGCAATTTGTAGTAATTGGTTCCACGTCGATCGTTGATCGAACGATTGTTATAGATAACGATAACAAGAGAAGTTCACCACAATCGGGAAGAAGTGAATAAAAAATGTGTTGGAATAACTTTTGCAAGACAAACTCGCTGGTTTCTGCATGGGAAAGCTACTGCGTGCGATAAATCATTAAAAAGTTGGGCCACCGTTGCATTGAAATAATTTGAAATCTCGTTGAAATCGGCCAACAGGAACGTTTCATATACCTAGCGTGCTATCCAATCAGCGGCGCAGCAGCAAGCCAGTTACAGATATCCGAGCATAGCAATTACATACGTCGCGTTACGAGCACAATGGAAATTCGCCAGACTGTTTGAAATTCGAATTACCGCACGGATATCTTGACGCGGGAGTTGCACGCGTCGGGTTATATCACAACTCAGGCATGCGCGCGTTCCAACATGTATCGAACTGCGAGTCATAGATTTGGAATCACATGAATGAAAAGCAAACACATTTTTTAAATGCCCGTATCAACATGTTTTACATATCATACGTTTTTGTTCAGTTTGCAAAAGTACCGCAAAACTCGTTGATTACGTGCAATATTCTGAACCAATTCTGATTGAATTCGTTAGCTTTTACAATAATTATATTTTACAAAATAGTTCTGTAGTAATAAAAGTTAACGTAAATTTTCAACGATTTTCTGCACAAGAAAACTGGTTCCACCATTATTATGGCTGACTAAAAATGCCATCACTGCTTTATCGCGAGGAAACTATCGAATAGAATTACAAAGATCACCACTGAAAACACACCAGGGATTATTACATACGAAAGTTTCACGAGCAATAAAAGATGGCAGATATAAAGAGATTGCGATTGACGACGAGTTGTCAGACCAAAATTAATGTTTCGAATATCATTTTAAAAGAGATGCTTTGATTCTCGTGTGTGGTACGAAAATCGACAATTTGTATAATAAAATCGTTTTTCGCAAGAATCGAATTTTCACTAGCGAGTTGGAAAAGGAAGATTCGCTCGTTAGATAGCCCCACCGATCGGAGCTCATCAGGAAACGCTGTAAAACGGGTATTGGTGTTATAAAACCAGAATCGTTGGGGGAGAATTTTGACGACGGGGTCGGATGCTCGCGTCTCTGGCGCCAGCCCGGAAACTGCAGTGTTTATATCGGCAATTAACAAGTTCGCGTACATTTGGGTAAGTCACCCCTTGTTGGCGGCGTACTAACGATTGCGAGGGGACTGTTAGTTACGATATACGAAATTTCGTAAAAAGTAGAACAATAATACACAATGCTGTTGAATTCACTGTAAGTCCCTTTTATGATTGCGACCATGAAATTGAGTATACGAACATATTTCGACTTCAATCTTCTGGATCTAATTTTTGTAACTTGGAGTAGAATTGCAAAATAATTGTATTGATAAATTTTTATATTTATCTCAATTTATGCGGAAAATTTCTTAATTTCTTTTACAAAAGTTACTCGTCTTCAATGATATATTTGGAATAAGATTAAAGATATAAAGTACTTTAGACAATAAATTCTTACAGAGCATCTACTAAGTTATAATATTACGTAAATTATAATATGATATACTAGCAGACCGGTTTTAAATCTCTTTCTTGATCTCTCTCCTTAAAACGGTTTCATTTAATTAAAGTTCTACTTTTAATCTACCATCACTTTTGTCCCTAGCACCATTCGTTTCAGAGTAATTAATGAGATGTCGTTGGCAGAGCCGCCGTTACATATTTCACCGATAATCTAGCGTATAGTAAAGACAATAATATCACTGTTACATCTCACGTCGGAATCAAGCGCGGGAAAACTCATGGCTTGGAGAATCGGGAATGGTATTTCGAACCCCCTGCTATTTTTTGCATTCGACGTGAGCATCGATCCATGATGAAATCTCATTTCTTTCCGCGAGACGCGTCTTCGATATGTTCCTGCTGGAGAGGGAGGGGTGGAGAGAGAGAGAGAGAGAGAAAGAGAGCCAGCACATCTTCCCTCGCATTGAAAGGTCAATATTTGACAGGAAGGCGACGGCCGCGTATGAAGGGGTGTCAGGCCCCCAGGATATCGCGCGTCATGTCGCAAAAAGATCGTGTGCAAGGAGCAACTATATAATATCTCGGTGAAGAGCGACGCGATGTTTTTCAAATTGCAACGCGGTTATTTTTCGGCTGACGGACGAATATTCTGCCCCGAAAGATTCTTGAAGATGGGGAATATTAAGAGAATACTTTCTCGTTCTAAGAGGGCGCGGAATTAAAAGAGGACACGAGTCTAAGGGCTAGCTCGAACGAGGAAACTCTTGGGCAGAAAGAAACATAATTGCTCGCCGAATCGTTCATGCGCGAATCTTTTTGATATGCCTACCAACCCTGATTGCGAATGTGATTTTCCCGGAAAGCAGATTATGGATTAAGTTCATTCCGGTCTGAAGGTCCAGATAAAGCGGGACAGGCCGGGTTTTAACGAATACTTGCCACTTTCGCTAATCGCGCGAGGGCAGCTATTCCGTTTTTTGCATAATGAAATATGTATGATTATCGCGAAATATTAAACGTTCTAAATCAAGTGACATTACGTACTTTTCCATAATCTGCGTTTTGTAAAATATTTATTTTTTAATTTTGAGAATTTTTACAACTTTTTTCTCTTGTCGCTGATGATCTATGAATCTTTGAGTTACAAGACTTTCTCGCACGTACTTTCAATGACAATAGATTTGTTCTTTTTAGCTGAACTTCTTACACCATTCGTCCCTTTTCTCTTTTTTTTCTCTAAAGAGAGAAGGAGGAAAAATAAACATGCAAAATTCAACTAAAAAAGGAGCAGATACCGAGAATGTAGCGGTAGTCTTGTTCAAAACACATTACAAATATCAACTTTGCCCGCATGTTCTACGACATATGACGGATATCAGAAAACCGAAATCTCGGAGGTTTTTTGTGCGAAAATGCGCTGACGCCGTCACGTTCTCAATGGGTTCCTACGACGAAGTCGTCCTTCGATTTCCATGACAACAGACGCGAGCTTGAATGCACGTCGTTTAGGGGCGATCGACAGGCCTCTGGCCTCTCCATATTCCACGAGCGAAATTCCCGTCTCTCTCCGTCACTACGACCATCTATCGTCAGCTCCTTAACGTCGATCCCGAAGTACTGGCGTTACGCTGGGTGGCGGCTTTGTTGTCACGACAATAGCTTCACAGAAATCCCACTTCGTTTCCTTGTACATGCGAATTATTTTGTATGCCGCGGAAGATTAATACTTCGGATGTTATCTGCGCTGCGAATTTATTAAAAATTTAATTACGGCGCGATACCGATGCAGTACGTTGAGGAATGTCGTCTCTATATATATATAGTCTCATTACAGATATTAAATATTAAACAAATATTAGATTAAAATAATTATTAAGGTAACTAAAATACTTCTTATTAATTAATAGTTTAACCTTTTTTTAAGATTTTAATTAATTAATATTACTGATGAATATCACGATTAGAAGACTAAACGTTTTATTCTATTGAAAATAAATCCAATTGTTTTTTTCTTCCAGATGCAAAATTTAAAATGATCATTTTTCTCAATTATTTTTCTATAAGAATTTTGATTTTTTAAAATATTAAAATACAAAAAATATGAAACTAGAATTTTATTTAGCGATACTTTTATGCGTGTGTAGACACGCCGTGAAGATATTCTTGGCGGTTGTGTGCGGATACGAGTACAACACGTAAAATGAAAACACGTGCGATGCCCGATGTTATCGTCTCTTGGCGCCGCACTCGGGAGTCTCCTTCTCGGTTGGTTTTAACGGAAGTCCGCAGCGAGAAATTTAATTCGAACCACAAGTTGCTTCAAAGCGTCCTGGAGATTGCTACATCGTGTATGAAATCGCTCTCTCAAGCTTAGAGCTTGTCTGTTCGTCTCCATCGCCTAACTTCCGTTTCAGATAATGCACACACGTGTCTGCATCTTAATTAAGAACATTCCTTCGTACATACATTCGCTTAGCTTCTTTTCTTCATAAAAATATTATATAATTGCCAGCGTACGTACATGTACATATATACATGTAGGTATATAAAGATTATGTTCACGGTGCTATTTCAATACTTTGTATCAATTAAAATGATTTTTAAGGAAATTATTAGTAATTTATGTACTGAGAAAAATTTCTGAATAAAAACGGACGAATTAAAAGTTTTAATCATATCAATCAGACTTCTAGTCATCTCAACTAGAATGATAATACTTAGATTCAATTTTTTATTGTGTTACAAGCTGAGAGTAATCGACGCACACAGTCATACATCTTACTCTCTAAATCTGAATCAGTGGATAATCATTGATATCAGTGCCAAGTATGCCACTGATAATCAGTGAATGAAATGTGAGATCTCTAACCTATCTAATCTTTATTATGTGATCTAACTGACCTCGTTTTAGTGCATAAATTTAATAAATATGGTATTGGAAGATTAAAATTAATATGCAAATATCAGTATTTTAGTTATCAATGCTCAAATATTCTTCCTTTTTTAGTTGAATTTCGCTGATTATTAGTATCAAGTATGCCACTGGGTAATTAGTGACTATCCACTGATTCAGATTTAGAGAGTACATTAGAATATATCTAAATATTTAACAGTAATTGGCGCTTCTCTTACTTAATTGGTGCATATATATATGAGCGGTCCTATTTTAATCTTAATATTATTTATAATATAGATTAAACTAGAAAATTCCAACTTGTTCATTTGTAACCAGAATTCTAATTAATACAACCAAACTTTTCTTTCCAGTGTTGAATTAATAAGAGATTACTAATCTATATACTCCTTTATTTATTTAATAGTTTGGATAATAAATTAGAATTAGCTGATATACCTTGACTTTCCGTTGTAATCGAGCAAGTAAGAAATTAATCATTTGACTTATCCGATTAAAACGAATAATCGGTCACGCAATCGACCAAAAAGCGAGCGAGCAAGTGTCCGTTCGATTAATCCGCCAAAACGAGTAAACGAACAACGGTTTGATCGATTTACCTTTTATTCGTTTGTTGGATTGCTCGGCCGGGCGTGACGCGCGCGCGGTCCTATATCCAACGAAAACACTCGTCCCGTTAAATGCTATAAATCGAGAAACGAAACGTGGATGGCGTCGCCAGAAATTTATCGAACGTTGCCGGTCATTCGCAGACAGCAACGTGCGTCTGCGTACGTGTCCGGGGGTCCTTCCGGTTTTTTGCGATCGGTTACATGTAAGGGTAATGAATCTCCGATCTTCCATGAAACGAGCGGCACGGATTTCGCGCGCTCGCCGACCGAAGCCGCTCAATGCGGCTCGTTAACGCGCCTCTTAATCACGATCGTCTCGCGGACAATGAGCTCAATCGACGGAAAAAGTGGTCGCGGCCGTGTGGCGGCAAATATAAATCTCCAATGTCAGAAACAATGCGATGCGATATACGAGATTGCGAGACGGAGAGAATCGCGGCGCTCTCTGCAGGTTTACTTCGCCCACGCGACTCGCACCATCGATACTCATTCGGATCACCAACCCCCTCTCACCGTCTCCTCCTCTCATTCGCGTTTCTTCATTTTTTTCGCTTCTTCGCTCTCCGGCCGGATGAAGGAAGATGAAAAAAATCGCCGGTGATCAATCCTGATATGTCGATAAAAAAAATGTGCAAGTGGGCACCTACAGTCTCACCTACAGTTTTTTCTGCCTGGATTTGATTCGCGAGAAAAATGCTACCCTCGAGCTAAACCGATATATGCATGGCAAGTAAAAATATTTTGTGCTTTTGCTCAAGTTTTATTCCATTTAAATGTAATAGCAGTTATTTTTAAAGAGTAAAAGGAAATAAATGAGAAATAAATAAAATTTTATTAATCGACGTCATAACTCAATCATTGCGTTCTCGTTACTATAATAAATTATTTACTTTTATTTACATATTTCCACTCGCATCGCGAAGTAGGATACTCCCAAGCACGGAATTCTCTTTCGGAGCTTGGCGCAGGCTAAAGTAGATCGATAATCGATACGTCGAGTTGCGGATCGTGGAGCCGGGACGCTCTGTAAGTGAAATTGAATTGTGAACCGCCGGTGTAATTGGCTCGAATCAAGGCGCGTATCCCCCGTTTGGCCCGAGGAGGCGGATAAGGAGCGATTAGAGCAGAAGAGGAGGACGCAGAAGCGAGGACGTGTACATGCATTCCATCAAGCGCACTCACACACGTTCCCGCGGATACGTGTGCGAGAGGAGCGGGCGGAGAAAGAGAGAGGGCCACTCTTCGGGCAGGTCTGTGCAGCGAGGAGACAGGAAGAATTTCATGCTCTGCGAAGCGGGAGACTCTACCCAAGGGATTACCTCCAATTGATCCGGCCCTGTTGCCTCCTCCTTTCTCGCTCCTCGATAGATTCTCAGCTGTCGCTCTTTCGCCTTTCTCCCCTTCTTCTTCTTTCCTATCATTTTGTACATATATACCATGAAGCGGAGGAAAAGCCGATGGATGAGAAGAGGATGTGCGTTATCTACTCCTTTTTCCTCATGCTTCCCCTCCCCCAGCTTCCTATCCTCCCTCTTAGCCATTGTTCGCGCGGGAAACCAATAGCGGGAAATACATCGTTAGGAAGTGACAGGAAGGAAGGAAGGAAGGAAAGACGAGGAACCGCGGCATAGTAACGACTCCTCGCCCTTTGTGTCGGAGCTGCTGTTCTTTCGGAGGGGAGTCGACGCGACGGCGAAGACGAAGGCGCGGGAGAATGCTCGATCACGCCTGATTTCTTCTTTCTACAACGGCTTGGCGGCATCTCTCTCTCTCTCTCTCTCTCGTACACATATGCCTCATGTCTCACGTCTCATCTTCACAACTTCGAAGAGAACCTCCTCGACACAAACTCCCCTTACCCCACGAGACTTGCCGTTATGAGCGCAACCGGAAGACTATCCCTCTCTTCCTCGGACGTCTCCTCCCATTTCTTTCCCCGTTGCAGGTTGCAATTCTTTTCCCGTGCATCCTCTTTACAGTCTTCTTATGCGGCCGGTTCCTCACGCCAATTAAAAGAAGTGACTCTCTATTCTCACGCTCGACAAGGAGAAACCCCTCAGAGTAAGTGTGATGCAAGAACGTTGACAAAGTGACAATTACGCGGCATACATGTACGAGTGCAGGCGGACGCCTGAACGGTCAGGAGAAGAGAGGGTTGGAAAAGGGAGCCGCAAACCCCCCGCGTATTTCGTAGTCACGTGCGGTCTCGTGTTACATTTTCATTCGGCTAATTGCCTTTTCATCGAATCCCTACGCCATCGCCACGAGCTTCCCGTGGCACGGCTTAACACTCGTCTCTCGATGTGCTCTCTTTTCCGTTGACGAGACTAGAACGAGGCTTAAATCACACGACCCGCGGGGACACGACCCTGATCGCTGGGCATCGACGCAAATTGGACGCTCCCTTCGGATCTGAATAGCGCGGTACTTACGTTAGAACGTCAAGAGGAGTGCTTTTGCCTCTGGAAGAAAGGATTTGACATGCAAAAACGTTTTACTGTTTTAAAGAGGACATATTAATATAATAGTCAAGAATAAAAAAATATAGACTACTCTTCATATAACTCTGATTACAATACAATGTCTATCGAAATAAAAAATGTATTTTATATTTTTATTTCCTTCAATTATTGTGTTTATTATCATAAAAGTTTAACATACATATCCTGAATTTATTTTATGAGCTAGATAATTGATTAAGTGCTTTGCTGATACCCTCTACGAAGACTCCCCGTTCAGCTCAATTGATTTCCAAAGACTTTTAATAGTGGTGCCTCTGGGGACCTCGACTCTCCGCGCAAATTGGCGACTTTCCCCACTGAAATCGGTGCTATTTCCCGATAATAAGGACGTGATGTATGTCGTGATCAAATATCTTTATTTTCCCAAACATTGAATCTCATATAAATGTAAGATCCATTAATATTAATATAAATGGAATAAAAAAAATCTATTTTCAACTTTAAAAATAAAATGTATATTTTTATATTATTTATTATATATATATATATATTTCATTCAAATTAAATTTAAGTTAACAAATATCTAAAATAAGGCTTGGAAGAATCTATCAATAATAATAACGATAAGCAAACCCATCAAAGCCAACATCGGTTGTTCGGATGCACAATTTATTTTCGTGTTAATTTAACAAATAATATCAAAAATTAATTAATATACGTTTCGACCCCTATATTTGGGTCTTTATCAATATAAAACCTAAATCCGCTTACATACTATACGCAAAATCCAACATTGCGATACAGCTCGTTCTTCTTTATCCAATTTCCAAGTTAGCTGTGTACGAACTTACGAAGTAGTCACATCAATATAACAACTCTCATACCAGCATAATAATTAATATAAATAAAAAGTTACATAAACTAAACATCAAATCAAAGCTGGCATACTAATACTAAAAAATTGAAGTTATAAAAATTAAAAATTAAGAATAAAGTCATATGCATTACATGAAATTGAAATAAAAACTTGTACAAATATGTGAATTGCGATTAGAGTCGAAAACCATGCGTTAATTATTGAAATACTGAAAGTTAATTCAAATGTAAAGTTACTTGAATTAAGTCAAAAATACATTGTAACCGCATGGAAATATTAGTTTATAAAATGAATTTCAAATAGATAACATTATGTCAATTTGGAAATAATTATTCAATGATATAAACTTACATAAAATGAGAACGGAGTCCAATACATATTATGTCAAAAAGTAGAACACAATATTGCTCATCCAATTGTCAGATTTACTGTGTAGTCATTCAGAAGAAAATCAAAAAACACCGATTAGAAAAATACTGCAAACTTGCACCAGGATTTAATTTTTGTTAACTTACATGTAGCCATATATTCAAAACCGACATCAAGATCTTGTGGTGTCGACAGCCAGAGACGAAATGAGAGTCAAATAATAAGTCACGTAGTCGTTAAACGACAATAAATATAAAAATAAATATAAATTTAAGTTGTTGATCTAGATCGACGATCGTGATGTTCAATAAAAATGTTAGCGTGCTGGGTAATGTCCTAAAAATACAATTGTAAAATATAGTGTAAATTTTGATAGAAAACTATTCTCCAAGAGCAACATGCCAGACAATGCCAGAGATAAATGCCAGACAATGTATAAGATAATGCTCGATCGGACTCGAGTGAAAACCCGATCGATTTTTCGACGCGAAAAGGGAGCGATTGTAAATCGAGCGATTCACAAGATAACGACTAACAATTCGAATGTATCGTGTACACGGAACAACCGTCGCACAGAACGTTCATTTCTAATTCAGTTGAGCTGTGGATGATCAAAGAATGAAAAACATTCATCGCCCGTCGTCGTTTCTTCGTATGGTTTCGGGCGATCGAGGCACGATTGCGTCTCGCTAACGTTCTGTGAAGGAAGACGTAATTTATAGTAAATGAGAACTGGAGAGATCCGGAAGGAAAGAACAAAAATAAACGAATAGGGACAAACGCGAAAGAATGAGGAATGAGGAAATTCGCGTTTCTTCCTGTTTCGAGAACCATTGACGTCGGCAAAGTAGACGGTGATCTGTCGTCGCTTGCAGCACCTTCGCTCAGCCTTTTCCACCGTAGTTTATTCAACTTCTTCTTTATTTGAAGTGGACTCGATTATTTTCTCATTTTGCCAAACGTTTCGAACACCTCGCGCCACATTGGACGGTTGCCAAGACAATTTCGACGCAAGAAGAACTACATGCGACGGATAATAAATGCAATCTTAATTCCTCCGGTGTCTTCAATGTAATTCGCGGGTATCTTCATCGAGGACTTGCGAAAGATGTTTGATGTACAAGATGGACCGAATCAACAATGTATTCAAACATACGCGTTTCTCTTTTAAAAGCTGCCCTTTTATTTTTATCTGTCATAGAATTACAAAGTAATTGTTTCTTTCCTTATACTTCCTTTTCGGACGATGATTTAATTTGAGAAACTGCAGTAAAAGAGTCGCCGTAATATAATTTTGTGGATATAAATTGATAACATATACATTTAATTAACTCGTTTTATTACGATTCTAAAAGTTTTTCTTATAAATACATATAACTGAAAATTCTTTGTGAGAAAAATATCATATTTATAAAATAATGTAATAATAGTAAGTACTTTATAGAAGTATTATTAATAGCACATAAAATTATAAGATGTATTGCATAAAAATGGTGAAAGGAAAATGAAAATTCTATTTACTTAAAGTGTAGCAAAATAGATTATGCAGATTACGTTAATGTACGTGACCGACTTTAAGAATTTGTAGCAGATTGTAGCAGGTCAAGTCATGAAAAGTCTATTGCCAATGATATCGCAACGATACGTTGGAACATATATATTATAGATAAAAAAAAAATCACTCTCGCATAAAATATATTAGCCGATACTTTACCACAGCTTATTAGGGAACGCGACCGGAAATGTAATCTCCCGGCAGAACAAATCTCCGCAGCAAAAAACGAATCCGTGATTATCGTAACGATCTCTTCGTTTCCTCATTCGTTGGACGCGCGCGGAGCGGTGCATTCCACATCCCGGGCACGTATATACAGTCGGATTTATTCGCGAACGGAGTTACGCTATTGGACGTTGGGAGAGCATTATTTACCTTGGTAATTACAGCGAGGCCGGTTCCACGCTGGTGGCTCGCGAGCCACAAATTATCGAGTGCGAGCTTTCGTTGTTTTCGGCAGTGCGAGGGCGTGCCGGCCAGACGGGAATCGTTAAATCCTCTTTACAGTCCGATGTGATTCTTTCGCGGATCTCGACCAAGGTCGAGGCTGCGGCCATGCGGATCGCCTTGGCGACGACATCACCACATCGCGTCCCCGAGAGCTGGAATAAACTTCTCCCGCGTGTCCCCGCGCTTCGGTCATTTTCTCAGATTTTATGTGCACCGGTTTCCCCTACGACCGTTAATTGCCATCCGACGCACGAAGCCGGTAAATTGCGCGCGATGCTCGATATGTCCTTCTGCGCGGCATAATTAGATCCGAAGCAACATTATATACGACTGCTCTATCCAATCGGCTATTAATTTGTTCCTATATTCGTCGTCGTTAATTTTAACCAGAATAACGCGTCTTTTAAGATACGAAAGCGCGACGTCTAATAATTATATTGGGTTTAATAATAGAATTGACTTAATTGATATTCTTGCTCGATATTGCTTGTTTTAATTCTCATAAAATTTATAATTTATTTATTGTACATTTATAAGAAATAATTATTTTATGTCCTTAATTCTAGAGCGCAACGAATTATTCTTTTTTTTTTTGCAAGTATTTTATTCCAAATATCTAATCTGTAGTTTCTTTCAATTTTTTGACAATTTCCTCTTTTTAGTTTCTAGCAGTATTACCAGCAACTTTGCTTTCAGATTTTCCACTACAATCGATATATTATTAACGGGGTAAAGGATGGTATCGGATAATCCGATTGCATACGACGTGCTAGCCCGAAAAGAGTCTCGCGGTGAAGGCGGATCGCGTGCGGTTGGCTGGCTTAGAGAAATCTTAGCCGACAGTTCGCAATTCCCCCAAGAACCCATAGGAAGACCCACGCGGGCGATCGCGCCTGGTTTTGCGTGCAATTTTGTGGGGGGTAACCCGAGCCGCGGACGGTCATGGTCACCAAGACGTTCCTTGAAAGATACGAAAGAAGTCTTACGAACTCCTTAAGCTCCACTGGGCCTCTTCTTCCCGTTAACGAGCCACGAACCAAGAAACAGCTAGTCAGTAATTGGATCGGCCGATCGACTCCTTTATGTGCCGACTGCGTTACCACAGCGAGCAATGCGGTCTTCCTTAAAACCGCCGGGGTGTATACACCGTATAAGACGAAGGGTCACGGTAACGTTATTAACCCGTAATCGAGCCTCGGGCAAACAATGAGGTGGTTTATTCAAGTCGATGCCCTCGCGATCGTGCCCTTCGGCACCTCCGGTCGCCCTTCTCGAGCTGCCAAACTCCGTCACCCCTAGCAAGAAGTTCCGTCGTCCTACACAGTGTTATGTAAACTTCTTGTGTCTGATTGAGAAGAAACCGGGTTTTTCTCTTTTCCTCTCTGAGTGACTTAATGGGATTTTTAAATATTTATACGACTTTGATTGAGAATCGGGTGAATTGCGGGACAAACAAAATCAAATCTTCAAATTTGAAACGAAATTGGAACAAAATTAGTTCTTTGATTTTGTCAATCAATACTGTGTTTTATACATTAGCATAAAACAGGTTTATAATACAGTACTGATTGATGAAATTAAGGAATTTCATTCCAATTTTATTTCAAAGAAGACTTTAATGTATAAAACATGAACCATGATGTTTTATACATTTAAACATTCACGTAAAACAGATTTATACTTAACACAGCAAATATTTGATAGATATTTTTTGTCAAGACGATTTTTTTTGTTTAGACGATTTTTCGGTCCTTTATTACACATGATTGTACCTTTGATTAATTTTCATCATTTTTACAAGTAAATTCAAAAATTAAGTATTTTTTACGTATGTTTTAATATTTTTAGAAAGTTGATAAATTATATTACATTGTTTGTTTAGAAAAAAGTATAGAGCTTCTTATATCATTTAGACAAACGCTGCAAGTATTTCAAAGAAAAGGAATGCGCACGACACGAATGACTCAATCGTGTACTGTATCAATAGAAACGCTTCATGAAGTTAAGTTAGTGTATAGACTTTGGCAACATTTCCAAAAGCGACTATTTGATCCTTAATTAGGTAGATTCTTTGGAATTTGTCTATTAATTAGGTAGCTTCGTTAGAACTTATGCCAGTTGGAAGGAATTTGGCAATCGTCAGCAGAAGAGATGCGGAAGCAATGGAGAAATTACTATGATGATCGATGTACCAAGTCTGGAAATGAAAGGAAACACGTAAATTTATGGGAAAAGTTTGCAGTCCTCGCGAACTTTACGAAATGACGTAGGCGTAACCCTCGAGAGAGAAACAACTTAAAAACTAAAAAGCAAGGATTAATGTCGGCCGGATAACGTAAAGCGATATTTTTATGTAATTACGTGTATCGCGCAGGTAGCGTAATAGTAGTCCCATCTCCGGCTGTTTCTCCCTTTTGCGATTTAATATACATACGTAAGTAGATTACATGTAAGTGTCAAGCGATGTTTAATTATAACAGAGCGCGGAATATTTTATTCTCACTTGATACTTAAATTTCTCTATGTGCAATTTATAATTGCTTGTAACACGTAGACGAGGAAACACGTCTTTTGGTATTCCGATATCCTGCACCGTTTAAAACTCCACTGCGTAAGTGGTGCTTAAAATACTTCCGCGGATATATCATTGCTTTAATAACGTCACGCGGACTAGCTGTGGCAATAAAGCGCTTGAAATATTACCCCGCGAATTCCTATGCTGAGTCGCGTTCGCGCGGCGCGCCGCGCCGCGCTCTGCGTATAACCAGACGCAATTTTTCTCGTTATCGCGGGCAAGGTATGAAATAACGAGATTTCACTATCGGCTTTGAACAGAGATCGGGGCGAGAAGTGAACTCGCTGGAAACATCATGGAGAAACGGTGGTAGTGATGAGCCAGCGCCGAAGGGATTTCCATAACCGAGTCGACCGGACGTGGAGCTGCCTTGTCGACCGAGCTGTCGCTGCAACCGGTGCAAGCGTATTCGATTTTCACGGGTCACATCGCCGGAAACTTATTATTCTCAGTAGAGAAGGGTCAAAGGGAGAGAGGGGAAAGAGAAAGAGAGAGAGAGAGAGAGAGAGAGAGAGAGAGAGAGAAGAAACAAGCGGAAGTAACGTGGGAAAGAGAGATGAGATTTCACCTGGCGATGCATACAATCGAGAGACAAAGACAGCCCGATACATTGTCAACTGCGACTGTGCATTTCGATAAAACCATGGTGATATGACATGATAAAGAACTATGGTCTCGTTTAGATTCGATTTGTGATCAAACTTCCGATTCGATTCCGTATATCCGCGACACAAGCAAAGTGCTCAGATGTGAAACTTGATTATGTAGAAATGAATTTCTGCGATATTCCGCATGATGGACGTCCACTGTAACGACTGGCGTATTCTTAACGGTGCCAATTATGGTCTTCAATTAGAAAAGTAAACGTACCTCTGGCGAGAAGCATTGAAATTCGTTCAATTAACTGGCGATTTTCCGCAGCGTCGAAATCTACGAAGCGTTGATAACCATTGAAAGGGTGCCGCTATTACGTCACTCGGGTTCGTGGGTGGAAAAACGATTTTCTAAAGTTTCCTCGCCCATTCCTACGTTCCTTCGTAGGATAGGTGGTGGTCTCATTGTCGAGGGGATCACGATTTCGTGACTTGGTGAGCGCGCGGCTTCGTGAACGGTGGGCGTATCGATCGTTCGGCCTCAATGCCAATAAGATCCTTAGGTAAATCCTAAGCCGATGAGACGAGTCGAAGATCAGTGCGCAAAGACCGAAAGGCTCCGGCCCGGCGGCGGGCTAATCCTAATTGAGTCGCCTTATATAAGAGTCCGACGAGTCACTTGGTGCTCCCCGCGTGCTTCCCGTGGCTTCCGTTCCTTCCTTTCTTCCTTTTCCATCCACCCCTTCCCTGCTCGCGTATCACCGTCTCGACGCGACGCGACGCGACGTTTCGAACGAGCAAAGAGTGTTTTCCGCTGCGTCGGGATAACTTCTATGATGGATTCCGAAATTGATTTTCCGACTGCATCCATGTAACCTCGAAGCGAACGTTACCCAGTCAGGTTAACTTTAAGTCGTGAAAACGAGCCAATCGAACGGTCGCGATACCCCGCTTGCTTATTCTAGGCCGGTCGGGGTGAGTTATATAACGCTGGATGACGAAGTGGAAGACTGATTAAACTTCGATCAGCCTCTGTTTTTCCAGCCGGCTTTATTGGCTGTCGATGAAGCGCTAGAAAGGAGAACTCATTGGTCTTGCCTCATTCTCTTTTCTCATTTTATTTTTATTAAGATTGATTTAAGATGGATTTATTCGGGATATTGGCTCGCGTTAACCGTGCAGTTGCCGTCTCCTTCCACGCGCAACATGAGAGCAGATATAGAGTTGGCGCTTCGAGCTGTTTTTTTTTCTCCGTCTCATTCTTCCATCTCATTCTCGCTGCAACAGGTAGACACGACATTCTAATTTTCTTGTACAAAAAAACAACCGAGAGAAGTATATGGATGAATCGAGAAACGTCAGAGAAAAGCTGCAGTTTTCTCGTTCGCGCGCCCTTTTGCACGATCGATGCCAACATCGCCGTCACTCGATCCATTTTCATTGGATTGTCTCGCGCCTGGCAAGCGCGCGGCATCCAAGGTCCAGGGGAAATACAGTACAGCCGATGGTCGTGTGATCCTTTGATCCATTGTCTCGACGAGGCGTCGTCGAGAAGCCCCCGAGGGAACCTGGAAAGCCGTCGCTTCGGTAAAAAGGCGAATTCTAATTTGACGAATGAAGAAGTTTCAAGGAGGCCTCGCGCTGCTGCTTCGTAACTCCCCTCGGTGGCACGCGACAAAGAGAACGTCAAAGGCGCAAGAGAAGAGCCGTTACGATATGTAAAAAAAGAATACTCGATGCCGTTCGTCTCGGACGAATAGCAGAGAGACCACTGTGCCGCCGTCAGTGTTCAAAAGAAATCTGAAAACAAGAAAAACCTGTATCCGCATTTGACAAATAACGGTGTTTCAAGGAATGTCTTGAAGATTTCCTTGGAGGTTTCAAGTTCGCGACGTCGAGCGTCGTTTAAACGCGTCATGACGTACGTAGATGACGAAATGCTCTGGATGCTGAAAAAAGGATTGGATTAGTTGGAAATCTGGCCTAAAATCCATTCAACCATATATACGATGTCTTGTTGGTTATATTCAAATTTTCAAACCATTTTTCTCACGTCAGTGTAAGTAGTTCTCGAGAAATCTAACACAGCTATGTACACTTGTAAGAATTCTAACGTTGCTTAGTTGTTGCGTAATCCAATTGATAGGCATATAAATTAGATTTAAGTTTCACAGAACATGTCGAAGAACATTCCAATCCGACGAACAATACAGTTTTGTAAAGTTTCGTGTTTCGGTTAGGAGATGGCTGATAAACGATTCGAATGAACGATAAATAACGTTAAAAGGCGACGTTGAAAGGCCATTGGGATACAAACGTAAAGACAAAGAAGAATGTGCGGATCGTGCAAAGTATCGCCCAGAGACCGATCGAAGCGCGCCCCGGCTTCAAAGAATCGTCGAGGAGAGCGCGCGTGAGGAAAACACGTTGAGAAAGGCGGAGGGTGGAGGTGAACACGAAAACCCGGTGCCGCGTAATTAATAACCGTTCGAGCAGCGAGCACTGAGCGTGGGTGTCGTAAAGTGGCTGTCGTTAGTCGCTCGTTGAGACGGCGCCTTACTGGCTAGCTGTAAATCGGACTGGTTCGCGCGTCGCTTATTTCTCGCGCGTACCCTCCTTGCTTTGACTCTCGAAAAACTGATTGCCTGATTTAATAACGTTTCACGGAGGCACGAAGGATCCGAGATAATTATCTTCTCTTAGACGCCTATTGCCATGGCAAACGCGAATCACGCGACCACCGGAGCACGCCTCGTTGCCACGTTGCCACGACTTTAACGTCGCCGTAAATCATCTAAATCGTTTGTTACGATCCGTTCGGTAAACGATATCTGTTTTGTATTTGCACAGTTTCTTAATTGAACGTTCCCACTCAGTAGATATAATCTCGTTTGATTTATAATAATTCACAATTGTCATCTTCTCAATTTCTGATTTCTCTTCTTAACTATCTGCTGATTCCGCTATCTACTACTCCTAACTCAATGCCTTCAGATCTTTAGATTTTACATAATTTGATTACCCGAAATCTTATTTAATTGACTGTGTTGGAGGAGAGATCAGAACTTTCTATCTTTCTATCTGTTTCCCATCGCGTTGAAGAGAACTCGAACTAAAAGTCGAAAAGTCGATACGTTTAAGGAGGTTGTAAGGGCATAAAACACATATATTAATATTTTCGCTTTAAACAAACTACATACATGTGAAAGTTGTGTTCATAACACTCTGGTTTTATTGAGCAACACATTTTTATAGGTCATTTATTTTATTTGTTATTAGTTTTATTGTTATAAACAAAAATTGTTAAAATAATAAGAAAAATCTAAATGTTTTTATATAAATATATTAAGTACTAAACATGACTTATGCAAAGTTTCATTGAGATTCACCATTAGTTTATAACACATAATAAATTTTATTTATTTACTGAACAATTAATGTCTGCTCAAGATAACTTTATAAAAATATTGTTGAATTCGTAGAGTATTTATATAAAAAAATTGAGATTTTTATCATTATTTTATAATACATTTTCATATATTTATATTAGAGTACAAATTAAAAAAATATTACTACTTATTTAAATAACTTTTGATCCAGATGGTTAATTGTTTCTATTTTTTTTGTATTATTATTAAATGAAATTTAGAATAGTCTGTAATTTTTTTCAAGTAGTTCTTAACATATTGCATTTGCCTTACAACCTCCTTAAGTTGTTTATATCATCCAATTTTGCGAGTATTATGTAATTTGGTAATATTTGTGAATATTTCAGTATTAATAATTGCTGTAGCTTTTATTGACAATTTTGATTCGCAAATGATTTGTAACAATTGTGATTTAATATTCCTTAATAATTTGTATTGTTAGCACGAAATACTGCATTTCCAAGGTATAGATTTTGAATTTGCACTGCATGATTTATGAATCTCGACTACAGATAGAGAATGTTCAATCTTACGTACGACATGTAAATACCATCCTTGGCTGCCTTAGCATTATCATGAAAATAATAAATGCACGTAGCAATAGTCCTACGAGTCGTCATCTTTTATCGCCCGTTTTTATCAGCTCGTGCTATTGCGCATGTTGCACAAGTGCACGATTCCGCCTTCGACGTTCTTACTTCCCATCGAGTTAATTGCGGTTATAATCGTTGTGCCGAACGGTTACGGTTAATAAATCATATTCAACCTATTATTATCGCGAGATTTTCGACAATACCGTTACAGCAATTCTTGTCGTAGACGATTAAATCACGAAGTCTCTTGGATTGAAATCGTTAGGGGAGAGAAGCTATTTGAGTCATTTCTGAAAAATTGAAACCGTTAAATTTATTCTGCCTTTTCCAATAGACACGTTATCTATGTACACATTTCTATTAAACTTTTATGCGGATTGCTATCGAGTTCGCGATACAAAACAACTATTTCTTGAAAAAAAGTAACATAGTATTTATAAAGCTTTATAAACGAACGATAACGCGATAGTCGTATCCGTTTAGGAGCACTGATTGCTTCAACGAAAGCTTATCGGCGTGTTTCTCTATTCTGAGAAAATTGATTCTGTCATACATGCAGTCTCTGACGGAACGGCGCGAGCTTTTATAAGGAATAAGCTCGGTAGGTAGTCATCATCCGGGTTGAGGAAACTACGATAGAAGCTCGTTGGAAATAACGCCGGCTTGTTTCATCATCGATGTAGACGGTCGCTAGCCGGTTCCTGCAAATTGAAAGAGGCAAGGACTTCTAAGCCGCTTCTCGTTTGACGAGAGCACTGGAACGTCCCGAGGACGTCCGGATTGGAAGAGCGGGTAATTTCGCGTCACATCGTGTCCCTCTGTGAGGATAGAAGAAGTGGCTCGGTCTCTCTCTCTTTCTTTATAGGATCGATACCAATCGGCATGGTATCGATAGCCGGCCGTCCGTAAAATTGATTCTGCTTCCACCGGTTCCCTCGGGCTCGACCACGAGCCGCAAAATCTCGTGGGAACTAAAAGGTGCTTCCTTACTTCTTCGTCGCTCGTCCGGCCCTTGGACCGTTTTACTTCCTTCTCGCCGTATAGACCGCTACGTATTTTATTTCTCTCTCTCTCTCTCTCTCTCTCTCTCTTTTATTCGAGAAGAGAGAGACAGGGTCTCTCCTTACTCGGTTGCCCGATGCCGCTGTTTGCTTTTCCGAAAGTGGTCAGACAGTGTGCGCACCTTCTGTCCCGTGTCACAGGTCGATAAGATTTGTCCCTCGACCGCGAGTACTCGTGGCATCGCGACACAGTCGACATAATATTCCCTTGAGTGTCCGAAGTGCCATTTTATGACCGATAAGTCCTGACTGAAGATGGCGAAATATTTACCGTGCTCTTTTGGTCCTCTTCGTGTCTTTATTTTCCTTTCTTTACGCGTTTGTCGAACACGAAAAGATAGATACTATACTTCACTTTGCCAGCGTGTCAGTGAGAAGTTACAAGAAAAAAGATAGCAGAATGCTCGTCAGATGCACGCATTTGATACGAAAGGACTATTTGTGTTTCTTTATATTCAACGAGTATATAATATTGAATAAAATTATGATTTTTAAGAAAAAAGCAAAACTATGATGTATATAATTTTTTATTTTTTTTTATAATAAAAATGCAATATTATTGGAAATACAAGAGTAGATAGTGTCAAAAGACTCAAACATGAAGGTGTTTTAAAATGGGTACTTTGCAACCAAGACATGTACTGTTAAATTCGTAATGTTAAAAATTATACCCAATTACGATTTGAGTTATTTTTAATTATTTCTTTCAAGTCGTCACTGCTCCTACTCAATATATATATATATATATATATATATATATATATGTCGTTAATTTAACTAAAACAATAAAGTTAAACAATTTAACTCAAGAATATGTATTAAATTTGAGAGAGAGAGAGAGAGACTCAAATTTAGTTTATTCTTTATTTAAGTGCGTACATTATAATATGAGCATTGTTTACTTTGAAACTAATCACAAATATGGATTGATTTATATTTTGACATGGAAATTAAAAATAAAAAAACTGTTATTTAACTCAAGAGATTGAGCTACTCTATTGCTTTTTTGATATCTATCAGTGTATAATTCAATCGAAAAAGTAGCGTAGCCGGTAGTATCGAGTTACTCGTAAAATAGATTCCAAGATATACGATAGAACACTTAAGAAAGCAAAGGAACGGCAATAGTCGTAAAACTCAGTCTCTTAATTTAAGACAAGCTCGGTTTCTACGTTGATATTACCCTTTTCTTTTTTTTTTTGGAATACCGATTGTCAAAGTCCCTCTAGGTAGTCGTTGCGATCGTATGGATCGTAAAAATTCAAATCACAACGATATATTTCTTATATATAATTCTTTAATGATATACTTCACGGTTTCCTACATGTCGCATAGTATTTGCGCGCGTGAAAAGTAATTTAAGAAACAATATCTTCTAAATCAAAAAACGTAAAAATTGTGATTCCGTGGATTCCCGACGCCGTGAATGTTATATTTATAGAAAGAGTTAATGCAACATTAAAAGGATAAGTATTAGACTTCATTGGCTATTTGATATAGTCACGTCGAGCTCTTGCTCGTTAGGCGCGCTATCGAATATCGTTATTACGCGTGGTTTCTCCTCGATTCGTAGACACCATAACAGTGTGTATTGCCTAAACACTTGGTACATGCATCCGTTGATCAGCTTTTTCTCCCACCACCAAGAGTTGACGCTCATATTCTGATGAAGATCCATCAGTGATACCTGAGAGCGAACAGTTGTTAATTCGAGAAATAAATTTTTATTTGCTCGATGTTTTAAATTTATTTTATTAGTAACGTCTGTTTTATATTTACCGAGCTGAGGAATGTACCGAATACAGCAGCGATAACAGCCACTGTATGCAGCGTGCGCATAATTACGAGCAACTCTATTCCGACTACAATGGCGATTAATATAACGCCAAAACCAAATTCTATTAAATACGACCAGTCACCGCTCATGTCCACCTGTCGGCCAATTGATTTGTCGAGCTTAACACGTGTGATAATGCTTGTGAACAGGTCAACGAGCTTTCGACGCAATGGCAAACATACTAATGCAATTTATTTCACTCTCACTAAACGTATCTTTGATTTAATGCATTGTAGAATTGGGGAAGAGGGGCGTTTTACCAGATCAGAGTACGCAATGGCGATACCGAAGAGCTTTATAATAACGACGATAATTAATGTTAATGACACTAAACCAGTAGCATTCCAACCCTCCACTTTCGTCATGGACAACAGCGTCAGAAGCAAAAGCACAAGTGTCACTTTCTATAAGTAATAGGACTGTTAATTTTAGCTGATGCCAACACGAATCGCAGGAAAAATTTTGTTTTGACATTAACGGCTACGATAAATCATTTACCACAATCGTAGTTAATATTAATTGCACGCGTAGCAATTTACAATTTTTAAATAGTAGGATATGAAGAATGGCCAACAGGAAATAAAGGATTCTATAATGCGATTATGGATTAATGTATTAATAAAATTATCGAAGCGAATATAAGAGAGTATGTTAAAATTGTACTTACGTTAGAATAATGATTGTTACAATTCGTGGAGACAGATATGTCTTAATGATTGGTCTACAAGAAGAATATAGAATTCATATTAAAGTATATTTGACGTAACGAGTTATGTTTAAAAATAAAAGCGTTGTGTGATATAATATATAAAAATTCAATAGTTAAATCTAATTATAAATACAAAAAAAAAATGTGCTTAAGACTCTGGCTGTTTACTACTATTTATGTTAGATTATGATATCAGAAGCGAGAAAATGCACAATAAAAATTCTTGCAAAAAAAATATATTTATTTAAATGGAAATAAAATAACACTTTCAATCAATAAAATCGTAAAATATACCGAAAACTCTCCTTTTTTATTGTCAATTAATAAATAATTAATATCTGGAAATGCATAATAAAAAAATGACATTAGCTATGTTCATAACTATGACAAACTGTCAAATTAATAACATATAGAAATAAATATAATTTAATTTCTCTCCGAAATAAGAAGACAATTTTCGGTTTTATCGATTGCAAAGGTTGTTTTATTGAAAAATATTTCTATTTAAATACAATTTGCAAAAATTTTTATTGTTTGTTTTTTCACTTTTGACGCCACAATCTGAAATAATAGTGGTGAATGAACAGGAGTCCTAACAAAATGAAGTCAATTTATTCTTAATATCACTGTAACTACGAAAATTCGATGGCCGCTATTCCGGCATAGAAAGACTTGTCGAGAACTTCGAAGGCAGAGGCGCCAATAAAGCAGGTTTTACGATTGGCTTTATCCCGAAAAATTCCAGAATAACTATGTTCGAAGCAGCACATCGCACGGGAGTTCTGGTTCGTTCGACAATACTAATTGTTCTTTCGAAGAGCTGGGGAGCCCCTCGGGCTCAAACTCTGGAAAAACCCGGCAACGTCGATCCTGCGGGCGACTTTAGTTCCTCTCTTTTATGTTCGATTAGTATCCGCGACGCGATGGCACGCGAAGTCCATGAACGTGACGGCAAAACGAAACAAAAGTCGCACGATTGTTTTCTCGCCACGTTCTCACGATTCGCAGTGCTTTCGGATACTTTCAGTTCAGCCACAGAGAAATTGAGATCGATGTTTCAATAGTGTTGGAAAATTACATTATTATAGAAAATTTTGGCATTTAAAAAATTGTATAATAATGCTGGACAAAAAATCTCGTTGTGAACGTTTATATCTGCATAATTACATTTATGCACACAACATTTATTTTTAGCACTTTTGAACGTTATGAAATAAACATGAAATAAGAAAATTGCTTTCAGTTAGTATCTTCTTTTTTTTCTCACTTCATAATGGTGATTCTCTCGGCGTTTGTCTTTAAATCACATAAAAACCTCCCTGAATAAACATGGGGTAGTTCCGTCGGTCGAATGCGTTTTGTCAGCAAATTAAAAAAAATAGACCCAACGAAGAAGGGGAGAGAAGGCTCGCGAGCACTGCGAAATAAAGTTTTACCGAGACTAATTCGATCGGAAAAAATTCCGAGGGGATTTTCTCTCCTCTTCGGACGGGACGAGGTGCCGCGTGCGTAAAACTTTTATTTTTTCGTATCGGGCTGAGTTTGGATCGGACGCTCGTCCATTTATATGATTAAATTCCACCTGATACTCTCTCCCGTACCATTCAAACTTTACAGACAACCTACGCGAAGAAGAAATCCGAGAGGTAAAACTGATTTCTTTAACGTCCCGACGTGATTCGCTTTCATATGCGCCGATGCGACATATCGAAGGCGACAATCTAACATCAATGTTGGAAAAGTATCTCGTTCACTGACTGTATACACCGACTACATCATTTTTCAAATATTCTAAAGGCGTACGAGCTTATTCGTTGAATGGAAAAAGGAAAGATTGCTCGGCAATTGACGCCGTTTTGGACGTTTCATTCGTCACTGATCATCGCCAAGACCCAATGTCGCGGCGACAACCGAACAAATTCCAGGCGTCAATAAAACTTAGTTGAACAAGCCCGCCGAGCACGATCGCCGGCGCTTAACACGGTCGCTACTTTCGATGGAAGAAGTTTCGCCGGATATAACTCGACGAGAAGAAAGTCACTTTCCCGCGCAAACTACTTTGATAAATATCCTATTTGTGCAGTGATATAATGTTTGGAACTTTTGCGGTATAATCATAATGCTCAACGAGTTAGAGGAACTAACGCCCACTAATGCTGCAACTTTTAATGGCGTAACACTGATAGCTCCCTTCGCGCGAACTAACATCGATGTTGAAACAACGGCTCGGCACTGCGAAAGTTACAATTGTATATTCCCGGTTTGATTATGAATTTCGACCAAGTAGGACGCGTTATTAATTTACTTTCGATACAATTATTATCAGACGGATTAAAATATCTTCGTTACACACTTCGTAAACGTGACTTGAAAAATTATTCAAGTAACTGTTTCACAGAGAGATTTATTTTTCTTCTAAAATATTCGGCAACAGTTTACACAGTGAAAAAGATTTATTTTTCTTCTAAATTTTCAAAGAAAAATAAATTTTTTCCGCTGTGAAAACTGTTACTTCAATAATATTTTCCAAATGACTTCGGAAAATCTATTTTTAACTATCGATTTAGAATCTATAATTAAATTATCTATCGATAGTTTAAAACGGACTTTCTAATAAGTCAGAATGTGATGGTTTAACTCGGCTGAATTTGCATTCGAGTGTTTGTAAAAATTCATCGAGATACGCAGTCACACACATCTGTCTTCTAACTAATAATGAACCCTTTAAATTCTTTGGAGTGGAATCTCATTCTAAAGAGTGAAAATTAAGCTACGGTCTTGAAAAAGAAAGATTTCTAAAGATTTAAAAACGAGATTTCAGAATGAGATTCGTTCTAAAAATTTTTAAGAGAAAGTATTTAATTGGATTTTAATTGCAATAATAATCAATAACAATATTATAAAAACAATAAATAAGAGTATTTTAATGCTCATTTCAGTAGTAATTATAAGTGAGAACTAAAGAGGAAGGGAGTAACGTACGCGTGTAATTACATCTTCGCGAGCAGCATCGCGAGTGCATCTGGATCTGGCGGCATATGGTCACTGCCACGTGGAATAGCGGAAGCTGCGGATAAACGCTCGCACCACATGCCCGATGCAACGATACGCAGCGATTATATTTTCTCGAATGTGCATGCCCTTTCAACTGCCTCTGTCTCTGCTGGAATTGGTGAACAGGTGATTATGTCGGAAACTGTATATCTCGGTGGAACGGAAGTTTCAGCGTAATTCACCGCGGAGGACCACTTTCCCGGCGGCGGCTGTACGTCGTTACGAGTACGAACGGCACGGAAGAACGGGCGGATGTCGAAAAGGCAGCTTCGGAACTCGGAAGAGAGTGTGCAGAAGGAGGGAAGTATCAAAAGAGCGTGGACGAAGAGAGAGAGGATCGTATCGAGCCGTATATCATCGCGCGCGCGCGATCGAGGAAGAAGGACGAGGCCATCTCGCCCCTCCATCCTCCTCCCTCGCCCTTTTAGCATATCGTTACTTCGGTACTCGAGTACGGCTGCGTTTAACGACCGCGCGGGGCACCCGCGCCGACCCTTTTCACTCTTTCTCACTCGTCCCCGACGAGTTCGTCGTGCTTGACAAAAAGCCACCAATGGCGCGCGGACTCGGAACACAAAGAGTGCTCGCGACGTCTCAATTGACTCGGTAACGGCTGATTTATGACACGATTCACCAGGGCCGATCCGCAAAGCGCCACTCCACCCGCTCGAGAGCGTCGCGAGAAGGTGCGGGATCCTCCATCTCCGGTCGCTTCCTCTCACGCGAGCTGGAACGGATAATGTATCTCCACCCCGCGGACTCAGCGAACCTGCAAACGCCTCGAGATCGGAAACCATCGGGCAAAATGCAATGTGCACAAAGCGTGTACGTGCGCAAACTTGAACGTACGAATGATTAAGCACTTCTGTGATTATCATGTTTAATCTCTGTAATAATTACTTTTTTTAACCTTTTAGCGTCTTGCACTATTATAGATATCAAAGGAGAGCAATGGTAACCCTTCTTTCTCTTTAGTTAAAAATAACATTTGTCACACACAAAAAGTGAAAATTATAGTTTTTATTTTGTTGAACTTTATCGTTTTTGTTAAATTAACAAAATTATTAAGCGAGTAGAAACAATGACAACTTATAGAAATAATTTAAAGATAACTTAAATTGGAGTATAATTAAAAATACATATAATTTGACATTATGAATTTAATCGGCTCTTCTATAATATCGAGTACGTTAATATTCAATGCAAAATTCTAGAAATATCAGTTAATTCGATCTAGTTTATTATAGATTCGAAATTTCTTTCGAAATTAAATGTTACATAGCACGTTGAACTAGGATCATAAATTAATCATCTCAATACGAGCAATAAGATTGCAATATCTGACTTCAACATGATCAACAATAATAGTTGATTTATTCACAGGGGACGAATATGGTCCGTCAGAGGTTCAGCATTATAATTTATATATGTATCCAAATGGATATTTTAAGCAGTTTCATTAGTAACGGGCAAAAATTTAAGGGTCGCGCATCATGAAACGAGTTTTTGCCAGCAGTGAATCGCACGGTGGCGTCTTTCGTGAGGAATTACGAGGAAGCTTAGTTCAATATTGACCCGAGCAAACGTGTGGCGAATATTATTACGCCATCTGCATAATTTCTGTATTCAGTTGGTGCTCCCTGAAACGCGTCTGTAATTACTTCGGTTGCCGTGAGGCCGTCGATGTGAGGGTGGCGACATTGAGCGTTGTCACGGTTTCGGCGTCGGGCGATAGGTTTGTATACGTTATGTAAATGCTGTATACGAGGTAATTGGACGATCGTGCGACTCGTGTGAGCGAAGAACCGAATTTCTCATAGCTTCCGGTTTTCTCGTTGGACCGCACGGCACAAATCCGTATATTCAACTAAAGTCTCGTACTTCTATTCTGACACGTATATACATTTCGTAGTAAGCAAACGCGGTCCCTAATCCCAGAGATTGTATGTATAGATCTCGTGGTACCCGTCATAATAAATCAGCTTCGCTTACATTGTGTAATGCAAAAGTTGCACAAAGTTTCGTTCATATTGGATTTGTAATACATTCATTTATCATTACATGGATGAATTATTTTTTTTATTAAATTGTATTATTCGAATAATATTATTGAAGTAAAAAGAGAGAAATTTCAAAATTTTATTTCAAAAAAAGAAATTTTAACTTAAAATTAGTAACTTGTAAATTTTTGATTTGATTTTTTATTTATGGAAAAAAAATAGTTTTTCGAAAAAAAGTGGAACTTAAATTATGAAATGTTTACATGTCACATCTTGTATGATTTACGAATTATTTTACTGAAATAAAACTGTTAAAGTGAGCAAAATAGAGATTTTATGATAGAAATGAATGATTTATACTGTCTCATTTGGAATTCTCTCAACGACTACGGCTACAGCTATTGCGTTTTTTTTACAGTTTGCGAAATTAACTCTATTCGCACAGCTTCCTCTCGTGTATATAACGACATCGCGCGTCGAATACTGCTTCGTCAATGGATGAAGATACATTTACCGTTACAATGGAGATCGTGAACATTTTAATTCATGAATCGATGAATTAATCATCACTTGAAAATGTGCTTTGTCTGATATTTCGAATAGTGCCTTAAGCTGTTCTGGCATAATTTGTCATATCTTTAATTATTTTTAAATAATGTTTACGGAAAATTCTGTACAATTAAGATTTCTTCAATCATGCGTCAATTTTGTAATACGATATATTTATTTAATCAATACGAAAGGAAGAAGAGTATTCGCGAAATGAATGAGGTCCGGATTTTTGAAGGCTAGTTTCCCAAGATCTATTAAAGAGAAAAGAGCTGAAACCTGCAGTATTTACACCTCGTATCTTGTCGCGAACGCGAGAGTGCTTGAGTGCGTGGAAGAGGCGATTTCCCTTATGCAGGGATGTCGGCGATCGGTCGCGGTGTGGAAAGTGCACTGATTGTGAATCGACCTGATTGCCCGAGTGCCGGCGGCGTTCAAACATCATCCACAAAGGCAGTAATACTAGGACCGTGGCTGTGGTGCCCTCCCTAAAACGATTATCCACTCGACGAGCCCTCGGCTGGGGGAGGGTTAGCCGCCTCGTAACGACGTATTGTGAGGACCTCTCGTTGTGAAAAGCCCGATGGGACTTCCTACCTCTGACGCCGGAAAATCCTCCGAGAGTATCCTCTCGAGAATCGCGCTCCTTCACTTCCATCGCCATCCGCAATCCTCCCTCCGTCGCAAGACATTGCGTCTCTTCTGCGAGTGCGAACGAATCTGCACCTATCGCAAGATCGGGTTTCGATTCCGAGTGTGTCGAAATCTGAGAACGTATCGCGCGGAGTGCTTTCGGGAATTGGGATTTTCGTTCCACTCCCGTAATGCCAAGGAGCAGACCTCGTCAAGAATAGTTGCTCTTTTTCGCTAAGTCTTATAGAGAAAAGTTTAGCTTAAGAGAGTTTCTACCGCGCGACAAGTCGCTGCAAATTGCAAAGCGTGCCCTTGAGGATGATGAAAGTTTGGTCTCAAAGCAAGGCCTTTGTTTCTTCTGGTGGTGGGCGTTTCGCGAATAAGGCCATTGTGCGCCGAGTGAAAAGAGGACTTTCATTTTTACGACGATGCGAACGTTGCGACGATGCGACGATCGTATTGTCATGACAACGTCGAAATAACGTTATTACGCAATTAAGAAAATTAAACGAGAGCGTGGCATTATTTAAGAAATATATTTAACAGAAGATTAATTAAAAAAGAGACATTTAACTCCTTTAAATCCGATTGTAATGAAACCATGTTAAAAAAATTTGCTATGTTATCATGTATATTTGGTCAGATGATATTGAAAACTGAATAAATTTTGACGGATGATGTCTTTTTTTATTGTACATTGCAATGTACATACACCCAAAAAAAAAATTTTAATATTAGCAGAGTTATTAGCAGAAACCGCTAAATCTTAGAGGATTTTATTCTTATATACGGCCTCAAGAGGAATCTTGTAAAATCAAGAGGAAAATATTACCGCTAAATCTTAGAGGATTTTATTCTTATATACGGCCTCAAGAGGAATCTTCTAAAATCAAGGAATCTTCTAAAATCAAGAGGAAAATATGGTAAGCACAATATTCTTACAGTTAGAG
>NW_017298586.1:716353-785186 GCF_001594075.2 Trachymyrmex cornetzi | reverse complement strand
ATCCACCCATTTTTGGACTTCGTTGGGACTGGAGAAATGTGTGTCCGTAAGTGCGTGTTGCATCGATCGGAAGAGATGGTAATCCGACGGTGCCAAGTCTGGAGAGTACGCCGGATGTGGGAGAACTTCTCATTCAAGCTCTAGAAATGCCAGCTTCACGCTTTTCGCGACATGCGATCGAGCGTTATCATGCAACAAAATAACTTTGCTTCGATTGTTGGCTACGGATGATCTTTTTTGCATCAATTCGTCACTTAATCGGTATAATTGCTGTTTTTAGCTTAGCGATCAGCTGTAACGGTTTCATTTGGACCCAAGAGTTCGTAATACAGCACACCTTCGTGGTCCCACCAAACGCACAGCAAGGTCTTATGCTCGTGAATATTCCTCTTCGACGTTGAAGCTGATGGTTGGCCGGGATCCACCCATGATTTTTTCCGTTTGGGATTATCAAAATAAATCCATTTTTCATCGCCAGTCACGATGCGCCACAAAAAACTCTTTTTTCTTTGCCTGGCAAGCAAAGAAGTCGCAATAGTCAAACGATTCGAAATGGCACTTTCTGACAACTCATGTAGTATAGCAATCTCCCTTCCTTATGGATCTTTCCCATGGCATGCAAGTATTTTGAGACAACCTTTGGAGTAACATTTAACTGTTTCGACAACTCTAAAAGCATTTAAGCTGGATTCTCATCAAGCAATTCTTGCAGCTCGATATCTTCAAATTTTTTCGTCTGTCCTGGACGTTCTTTGTCTCTCACGTCAAAATCACCGTTTCGGAAGCGTTCAAACCAAACTCTACATGTTCTTTCCGATGGAGTTTCACCATACACTTCGGATAATAAGCGATGCGCTTCAGCTGCGGTTTTCTTGAGGTCGAAGTAGTGAAGAAGCATATGTCGGAAAAACAGCTTATCGCGATTCATTTTCGATCGATTGGATTGCAATGCACTGCATGATAAATAGTACTTACGTTCAAATGTGGGCCAGTACTTCTCTAAGCTGATCATTTCTAAGAATTCTTCAACTTCACTCATTATGAAACAACTCAAATTATATATGATGTAACACAATACAACATGATGTAACACGATGACCAATGTATATTGTATACTATAATACGCGCCAAACAGCCAAAAAGCAGCAACAGGCAGAGACACACATTGCTTTTCATGTTACTCGTAAGAGGGCGTTTCGCTTTAAGTAAACGTATTCCTCTTAAGGGGATGCTGGAGTGACGATCGAAGTTAATCAAGGTCGATAGTACAGACTTTTTAAAATTCCAAATTCGACAATAGTGACATCTTTCATTCATTTCTTATACTTATTATATATCGTTGTGTCTTGCTCAAACGCATTCATGTGTCCTTATCTAACATATTGCAACGCCATCTCTTAGAAAGAGATCAACTAAAATACTGCTTGATTTCATGGCTTCACGTCAATTTTATTCGTAGTATATGAACGAAATTTTTGGCGACTCTTTTCTCTTATACCAAAGCACCTACCTCGTTTCTAAAAGCATAGGATTGTTCTTCAAAGTTTTCTGTAGGCTACTGGCTACTTATTTTAAACGGGTAAAATCCGAAACTCTTATATGCAGCACATATTGTGACGAGTTGACTGCAGGAGCCGGTGACAAAACTACAATTTTTAATTTTCTTTCATTTTTCGCATTAAATTGTAGCTGGCCGCCTGTGTTGTTGTCGATACTTTAATTGTGGAGAAGGACTTTTCAATCCATAAACACAGTTAAGAGAAAAGAGTCTTTAAAAATTAATGGTAAAACAGGACACTCCCCTTAAGGGGATGCTGGAATCTCCTTTTTTACCGATAAAGTAAGCGTTTATGTTAAATGCAATATTCTACGAATTAGTTGCACAGAATAAAAATTCCTTCTCCACGATTGAAATATCCATACTAATGTACCTGCTCCTGGTGTGTTTTGTGTCCAAAGCTGAGAAAAATAATAAATTACAGATTTTTGTATCCATGTGCTATCAGCTCACCAAACATTTACTTCGTGAAAAAATTATATGCACGTTATATGCTCGAAATTAGGACAGGAGCATATGTAGAATAAAAAGACGAATACAGTCATATCTTTAGAATTGAGTTTTAACGCCTAAATAAAAAGATAATTGCATTCTACGAAATTGTGTGTCTAGCGCGTGAGAAATCGACGATGTACGACAGTTTAGACTGTTTAGCCATGAAACCGAGCAGTATTTTAGTTGATTTCTTTCTAAAAGATGGCGTTGCAATATGTTAGATAAGAACAGATGAATGCGTTTGAGCGAGACACAACGATATATAATATCCACCATCCCCATAAGAAATGAATGAAAGATGTTACTATTGTCGAATTTGGAATTTAAAAAAGTCTGTATCATCGACCTTGATTAACTTCGACCGTCACTCCAGTATCCCCTTAATACAAGAGAAAAATTGTTAGAATAATCTCCAATACATTTTTGATGAATAGTCCAGTGCATTGGAAAAGGAATACTCTTTCTGTAAAAGTTTCTGCTTAAAGTATGAGGTTACCAGAAATTTCACTTTACAATTAGATTATATTTTTTTGGGTGTAGAGTCTGAAAGAGTTACACAGAAAAAAAATGTTGCTGGCTACAGCTAATTCTGTTAGCTGAAATTGCATTAGCTACTATAGTTATGAAATTTGCTAATACATGCAAAGAATTTGTTGCTGTAGTTAATATAAGGACGTGATAGCAAAGTATGCATGTCCGTTACAGATCAATTTATTTAGCAGCATGAAGTTAGTTGTTACAATTATCGGATATGTCAGTGTAAAAGAAAATTGTCTCTATCACAACTAAATATGGTTTGCTGAAACTGTATTTGCTACCAAATTGTCTGCTGCATAGAAAACGTTTACTGCAATGATCAATAGATCGACATAATAGCAAAATGCTTGTCTGTTATAATGACAATATTTAGGCCTCACAGCTAATGGAAATTAGACCTCGCAGATATGACGTTAGGTATCCATATGTTACAACTGGAATTTAGCTACCACTCGCAAATTTTTGCTGCTGCAACTAATCTTTTTTTTCCGTGATGATAAGTTTAAAAATACTCGTATATGTTGAAACGCATTGAACTATTTTAGTAAGAAGTAAACGTCTTTTCATCAATTTATATTATTCACGTTCTCTGTTTTTTCACTTGAATTTTTTCTCGTTGTGAAATATTGATGAAAATATTGGACTCTAAACTTGGATACAGATGCCGACATGTAAAGACGGAAGTAAAAGTCTCTTGAAGGGTTAAGCGACTTACTTTCCCAGAGCATTGGTCGCCGCTTTGCATATTTGAGTATTCTATTACCTCGACGCTCATGCATTATAACTAACGTCACCATGCACGTGTCCCTAGATCGGACCATTTCTCTTTGTTCGATCTTGTCTCAGGAAAATTCACTACGCGCGTACAGTCGCGCGAGTAGTGAAAGACGAATAACATTTGCTCCTACTTTGTAAAATTTTTTTTTCTTCGTATATTGGTGAAAATTAGACAAAGAAGACAAACAGTCAGGTAGGTAAAATTGTTCTTTGCAATTTTATCTTAGTTCGTGATCTTTCTTTAAAAAATTTTATTATTTTTTCTTACTATTCTATTTTTCTTTAAAAAATGATATTTGATTGAATCAACTAATTTCTTGTTTGAATATAGGCAAATAAATTCTTGATTTTTTTATGTAATAAAATAATTTAATTGAAAAAATTGGTTATTGTACAATTTTATTTGTGTATCAGAAACAACTAAAATGTTACAATAATGAAACTTTTTGCTTTAACTTATAAAATTATTTTATTGCATTAATCAGGGATTTTCTTACTTATATCCAAACAACAGATTAATTGATTCAATCAAATGGGATTCTCAGTGAAAATAAAATTAAAAAGTAAAATTCAATGGTTGACATCCAATATTCTCCAAATGCTTTGGCATATTCTTTAAACATTGTAAATGTTACAATAATACAATAATACAATGATCGCTTATTTTATCTAGAATTAGTCTCCCCGTGATATCAATATTTTTTCCTGCTGGTTGCATGATCACGCGTTTTGGCATTACAGTGTCGTTTTATCGAGGCAGCTGCGGCATGCTGTTTTGCGTGCGACGAACTTTCGACATGAATAACCGATGGCTAATAGGTATTCCGGCTTTCTCCGCGGTTGGTCCGTCGGTCCCCTTAGCACTCGTTGAATTAATAACAGTTGCACGCCGCGCGTTTCCAAAACGGATGACATCGCCACGAGTGAGAGCCGTATACAGGGCCGAGTTCCTTATTTCTCGTCACAACCGTGCAACCACTTTCGTCGGAGATATGTAAGAGAGCACGTAAGGGAGAGCTACGAGTTTTCTCGAGTTTGCGAAGACAACAGCTGTATGCTTGCTGAAATATTAAGGAGAGGTAGATCCTATGGACAACCCTTTGGGAGGGATCCAATCGATAAAAGAAATAGTACGGTTTCTCAACCCCGTGTTGTTCGATACATGTACCTACCTACGACGTTTTGTTAAAATGTGTATAGACGCGAGAGCAGCGGTGAGAGCGGTCATCGGTTTGAAATAATACGTTGCAGATTGCACAATGTTATATACCTATATATATGTCATTTCAATAGAATTGTGTGAAGGAATGACCGAGGAATGACTGGAGTCTTTATACTTTGTAAAGTATTGTAGTATATCCGGAAGAATTATATTTTTGTACTTTCTGTAAATAAATTTAAACTTCTTGAATAATTGAAAACAATTTTCTTAATGTGATAAATCTATTTCTAACAAGGGACGTCACCCAACTGTCCGGCACCGATTTGATTCTCCGTGAAGTATGTTGTTAAACACAAAAATCTAAGAAACACGTATTTTTTTATACGTACGTTAACTCATGTTTAAGGGGTGAAACGCTCTTTTGAAAAAAAAAAAAACGGTATTTCTATTTCGAGCCGAATACCGTCGAAAGTATAAAAGATGTTTTAAATAAAAATTGTACGATTTCAAGAATACTTCAATGTTGTGAAGAAAAAAAAATTTTTGTAATTTTTTTGTTTAACAAAATACCCCCACTACCCACAATTTTCTCAAATTTTCCAAATTTTTTTTCGTCAAATTGAAGATAATTTTTTTCTAAATTCAATCATATATAATAATAAAATTATATTACAGCCTACCATTTTCGAGAATTAATTATAAACGCTTCCGTATATACGCTATCCGTGCTCATGTGCATAAGTAATTATCCTCGAAACGATAAGATATATGAAAAAATGTTTTAAGTAAAATTTGTATAGTTTTCTATATGCTTTATGACTGTATATATGTATTCAGTTTTTCAAAAATGTAATAATTTTTTAAATATATACATAACCTGTAATTAATTCTTTGACATTTAATTTCTTCCATGAAGAAAAATTAAAGACAATTTTATTCTAAATTCATCCCGTAATAATAAAATTATTGTATAAATTAAATCTCTCTCTCTCTCTCTCTCTCATTGAAGTCTAAATTTAAAAAACCCTGTCGCATTAAAAAATATTATATATTTACATTTTTTTAAATGTATTAATTTACTAAAAAATATTTTTGAGCAAATTAATAAATTATATCAACACGCTATACTTATCTTATAATCAAAAGTGCATTGAATTGTTGGAAAATGTCACGTCTGAAGAATTTGTGATATGTAATGAGATAAAATATAACTTTCTAAAAGTCACGTATCTCGTATCAGAATCGTGATATATTTTTAAAAAATCAGTTGTATTTATATTATTTTTTCTCTTAGTTTTTTCATAATATGATTTTAAATTTAAAATTGAGATGCAGCGTTTTTTATTGACGCGGATTTCGATTCTGAACTTAAAACTTGAAATTAAAAAATGCCTAATCCAATATGGAGTACGTAAAGAGTTTTCGGATACGTTGATCCAGATTAAAAATGAAAATTTGAAGGAAGAAATAATTAATATTTTTTGTCGTTATTTAAAAATTGAGTAAATATGTATGTCGAATAATGTAAATATAAAGTGTCATTGATTGAAATGTTTTGAAATTAAAAGATTTTCTTCTGTCACAAAAAGACTAATCACAACAACTGAAACGCCATTTTATTAGGGATTCATGTCAATTTAATATGAACTATAGATCAATATGTAAAAATGAAGATAAATTAAGGTCGGCTGAGGTCAGCGGGCTCGTAGCGCGCGTTTGCGAAGGGCTAGTGATTTTAAATTAAAAATTGAGATGCAGCGTAAACCGTTACACCTGTCTGTAAAACAGACCATAAGCTAATCTTTATAATGTTAATTTATAATGTCAAATAGCTCTATTGGAACTGAAGGCAATCGTGCATATATGGAAAAACTCTTGAAAAACTATCGTGTTACATACTCGTATTTGCATCTTGCAGAGCAGCATAAAGTAAATATGCATGAATAAAATTCAATAAAAATGTTTTATAACAAAGAATTGAAAAAATTCTGGAAAATCTTATATACATTTACTTGTAGGTACTTTATACAGATAATTCCTGTGAAAGAAAAAGAATAGGAATACGTAGCATTACTGCCTACTGTGTTAATTTTGAAGCCCACTTTTTGTCAAACGCTCATTTTTGCTTATCTTACGAAAAAATTAATTATTGCAAAATTGCAAACAGTATTATAAAAACTGCTTATACTATCTGGTAGAAGACACTTTCCAGTTTGTACTTATGATTTTAAAGTTTTATTTTTACCTTTTGTTTAAGAAATATTGTTTAAAAACAAAGTGGTATATCGGTATCGGCGACTTTCCTCTATAAATAGACAGTATAAATATATTCATGTAGTAGTCTTACGTTCAGTCAATGCAGTCGTTCTGTTATAATCATATCTGTGCTATTTGTTAAATTGTTTTTATATTACGACTCAAAGCAAAGTTTAATATTTTTGGAAATTATATTAATCCGCTTATTGATGTCAGATTTTTATTAGCATCTATCGTGTAATGGAAATTTTGTTGTCACCTTTATTTATTACTAAAGGAAGTTAATGATATATTTGGACCAAGAGTATAAGAAACCTTGTTTAAATCAACAAATGTTATTATAAAAACATCAAAATCTGGTGAAATGACATCAGATAATTGAATTAATTTTCTTTTATCAGATTTTTATATACTATTACCATAATTGAAAAGTAATATAAATTTGTATAAACAAAATAATATAAAAAAATTGGCTTAAATCTACAGAACGGTTTCATTTCCCGACGCGTATCTGCCGATTTTAGATCTATTACCTTCCTCTTAGTTAGCTATCTCTCCCCCCACTCCTCAGTCTAATACATCATCTCCCTTCCAGTGTTTCCCCTACAGGGTGCATTCGAAATGTTTCTCAATTGTTCTCACTAATAGTTCAATTTCAAACGTTACGTGATGTGTTAAAAATTTCATGTATTTGGTTCAATTATTAGAAGGCATTATATAATTTTGGTATAGTTCTATGCTTCGCGAGTATGGTTCCCACACAGACAGAGGTATATATGCTATGGTTAAGTAATAATATATTATTTAAATATAATTGTATATAATTTGTACTTTATAAGTTGGAACAGAAAACGTTGATGTGAGAATTATTGTTTTTATGTTGTAAATTATTATGCATAATATTATTGAAATAGATTGTATGGTGTAAGATTTGATTTCTGATTTGCAATGGGTTGTAGTATCATGCGTTGAACAACATAACGCACAAGGTGATTCTGTAGCAGTCAAAGAGAAACTGGACGCGGCATTGAGAGGAGTGTCATTGCCATCTCAGGAACAGTATGCGTTATACGACGAATTAATGTTAACAACGATTTCGAAATATGGAGCGATTTTATGTTAAGGAAATTTACTTTATAACATGACACAAGTATTTACTTTTATTATTTTTACCGTTTGTTACAACTGAAGATGACCTCGTGTGAGATTGAAACGTATTGTGGTGATTTTAGAATTTTTATACGATGATTATTAGTTATGTAGGTTGAGGTGTTGTATGTACTTTAATTGTTATAGATGAGCATCATTATAAAAATTTTTATTGCGTTTAAGGTTGCTTATACACTGAAAAAAATGTTATTCATAATATCAATGAATGACATTTACTGACTTGAAATTCATTGATATAATGAACTTTTAATAGATATTATGAATATTTTATTGAGTATTTTTTATTAGCTAATAACTGGATTTATTAATATAACAAATCACTGTTTATTAATATGCTGTACTTGAATATATCATAACTTAATATAACATTTAATTAAATCAATGAAAAAGTTCATTCTTCCAACAAATATGTTCATATACTTAATAAATTCATTTATTAGATGTCTATTATAAAATTTTGTAGAAGTGATAAAATACGTTCATTATATTAACATTTTTTTTCATTAGTTAATAAAGTCTGTACATTAGCTCAATAAACGCATTAATAACAATAAAGTTTAATGCATGATTTAATGATATTATTTATTGAATGAATAAAGTTTTTGGTTATTATAATAAATCCATGGCAGACTATTTTAATGTATATATTCATTGTCACAATGAATTCTTAATAGTTTAATAACTCAAATTGATCATTTTATAAAACCTAAATCATTATAGGAATAAAATTGTTCATTGGACCAATTTTAATGAATTTTTTATTAATACCAATGAATACTTTTATTGTATTTACGTACATTTTTGGTTCAGTGTACATTGGAACATGCGATTTATAGATCTTTGTACATTTTGAAATAATTTTGGCTATTAATATGTAATTTTTTTTGGCTCGTAGCTATGATTTATATTTTAATTTTAAAAAAAATTGTAATCTCTGATACATAATTAATCAATTGTCATCCCCCTATACTATATTTCATTTAAGAATCTAATAACAGTCGTAAAAAAGTTATTAAATTAATGTTTATATTTCTTATAGATCATTTTAAAATGTAGTTAGAAGAAGCTTATTTTTCAAACATTGGTTCTAATAGCGACCTTCTTATCAATTCATGGACTAGACATTGTCTCAATATATCATTTCAAATTTAACACCTCCAAGAAAACATATTATTACTATGATTATATCGAAATGCACTACAGGGAAAATACAACCATTAGACGTTTATGGATTTAGAATTTGGAAAAATTTTGCTAAAAGATTTTCAGATAATGTTTTACTATTAGAAAGTAATATAAATTTGCATAAACGAAATAAAATAATAAAATTGCAATCTCTGATACATAATCAGTTGTCATTCCCACGATGTTACAATTTATTTAAATATTCATTGTTTAAAAGTGGTTACACAAACAAAAGACCAGAAGAATTTGAAAATTCAGTAGAATTTAGTTTTGATAAAACTTTAACAACATGTGATATCGAAGGTTGCAGTAGTAATGTAGCTGTAGTCAAATGGTGCTAGAAATCATTATGTTTAAAACATTTCTTCATCGAGTATTATTATTGTGATGAGAATAATGAGTAAATGGTATAAAATATAAATTTATTGTATAAACATTTAAAAATTATTTTATTTTTAAGTTTAGAAATCATTATGCAAATGACAAATTAATAAGATATTAAAGCGTAAGATCGAAAATAACTTGAAGAGAATAATCTTAAAATATTATAAGGAAATAATGAACCAAGATAAATAAAAACAAAAATTTTACTAACTTTAAGAAGAAATAATAAAAATTATTATTATATAATTCTTAATATTATTTATAATCTATAATGCTCTATACAAGAAATATCAATCAAATCAATTTCTTTATTCGATTTACGTACCATATTATTTGGAGGATAATTACTTACGCACATGAGCACGGATAGCGTATATACAGAAGCGTTTATAATTAATTCTCGAAAATGGTAGGTTGTAATATAACTTTATTAAACATGATTAAATTTTGAAAAAAATTATCTTTAATTTAGTAAAATAAAATTTGGAAAATTTGAGAAAATTGTGGATAGTGGAAGTATTTTGTTAAACAAAAAATAAAAAAAAATGTTTTTTCCATCTTTTATACTTTCGACGGTATTCGGCTCGAAATAGAAATACCGTTTTTTTTTTCCAAAGGAGTGTTTCACCCCTTAAACATGAGTTAAAGCATATATAAAAAAATACGTGTCTCTTAGATTTTGTGTTTAACAACATATTTCACGGAGAATCAAATCGGTGCCGGACAGTTGGGTGACGTCTCTTGTTAGAAATAGATTTATCACATTAAGAAAAATTTCTGATTGAAAATAAATGAAGCTGTATATTCTGATCATATCAATCAAAATTTCAATTAGTATCATAATTGAATATCTGATTATCTCGACTAAAATTTCTCTCTCATCTTTCTCTCTCAATAGATTTAACTATAAAATTTTGATTTATCCATTTTTTCCACTGGAATTCCAATTAATGTAACTAGACTCTTTTTCTCGAGCATGTACAACTTGCATAATAAAATCAACAAGAAAATGTGCAATGGCAAAAATAGATTTATCGTCTATAATTTGCACAATAAAGTCATCATTGTGCGAAATGATTTACACGATTCACACTTATTTTTGTCCTCGAAGCAAACCGCATGATGGGACGTGTTAATTTTTCAAAAAGTTCCGTATAACAAGGATCGAAATAGAAGAGCGACGGTTAAACTTGTACCAAAGAAATTGTATAACAATCGACCGTCACGGTCAGTACTGGCCGATCTTTGCAGCGACTGGAAACGGATGTGACCCGCGAATGTGGTCACGCGGATACAATCCGCATTTTGGCCGTATCGCTAAAATGGCACCGTGGCACCTTCAATTTATCCAACGCGCGTGACTTCGCGAGTGTTTCACGCCTTGCCGATGCACGAAGTTCATTTGCGAGCGAATGTCGCGGATTATGCCACCCCCTGCCGTCGGTTTAATGATTAAATCGTCGGTCGTGTCGCCGCGTTATCCGCGTATTCTGTCAATCGCATTGATCATCGCGCGACATATTTGACGATACGCGTTAAGCGTGTTTATCGTCCGGCGTTTAACGGCCGCAGCGCGGAAGCCAATTACGCACGGTGTCTGTTTGCAATCGGGCAATATTCATTGTCACCGGTTTGCAAGCCGCGCATAATCATACGTGACGCGACATTGTTTTTAATTACGCCTGCCGATTATCTCGTTATGCGAATTGTGATTTCCACTAAACGTCGCTCGACGCCAACGCGCCGTATGTAGCCTATACATTATGTTGTATTGTAATGTAGACACAGATGGATAATAATGTACGATACGCGAGTCGATCCCCATGTATTTACATTCCAAAATGACCAATTAATATTAGTCACAATTAATAACATTGATGTCAATGGGAGATAAAGAGAGAAACTTAATTAGTTTATTAAGTTTTCCTTTGGAAATCATACGTTTGTATATTAGCAAGAACTTTCTCACATATTTTCTCAACTGTACAAAAATCCAAGTCTCAATATTAAAATCGTGATTCCCATTCAGAGAGCTTGTCCGATAATGATTTAACGACGCGGTAAGCTACGCCTTCTAATTTTTCACGTAACCACGAATAAACGAGCATCCCAGTCAGCGGCGACTACGCGCGTTAATAATTCCAACGGCGGCTTATCTAGATGTAGCGTGATATACAACGTGCTACACGCGGAGAACAAGCATGTGGTAATTTATACTCACAGCGTACACCTTGGAGTCGATACGACGTAATGTCTACGAAGACCTGTCTCAAAGCTTGATGATAAACTCGCCTACTTTATTTCTTCATTCGCTTTTGCTCACGTGCGGAGATTTTCGCACGAAGATTCTTTTTCACGCCGCCGCTAACGCAAAATTAGTGGTTGCAATTGGTCACTGAAAGAGGTTCGCTCAACAACAAGATGCCAACGTATACAACTCGTTATTAATGAAACACGCACTTTCTTCTGTTATTTTCACCGTAAAATATCGGCTAAGTAAGAAAGCGAGCCACATATTGTTTCCTCACTCTGTATGTTGCTCTCCTTTTTTCTCTTCTTGTACAGTTTCTCTCCCTCTCTCTCTCTCTCTCTCTCTCTCTCTCCTTTTCTCTTTCCTTTCTTTCTCTCTCCGTTCTGCTCCGAACGGTACGGAACGAGCGCGTGGGTTCCTTTTTCCCGAGGGCGACATAAAGCCCGGGACAAATTGCTACGTGTGTTTACGTTAAATCGCTTAAGCACGCTGCGCTTGCACGGGCTCGAAGGGATCGACTCTCTCGTAAAGGCGAGAGATAACCATCTGCGAGTGAGGGCCATCGGCATAAGTCAAGCTTCGACGTCGCGCCGAACCGATATGTGAGTATAATGCATAATGGCACACACCGGTGTATAGATCCGGATTAAGGCCATTCGATGTTGCAGCCACCTTAATGCCCGGCATGGAGCGTCTTAAACGTTATCGCGATGCATGCCGAACTCCAATCGCGCACTAATGTGTATACTTTGTGTACACGTTAATCCTTTCCCGTAGAGTAAGTATCATTAATTACGAGCAAGTGCCATGAGGATTTTCTTGTCTAGTTGAGCGTGAGATACTTGGAGTAAACAGAGCGAAACGGAACTTCTCGTGGACAGACGCTCAAATGCGTTTTAATGTTTGCCAAGGTGTGTCGGTCGGATTCCGTGGAATGTGATAGGTCAGTGGGAAAATATTTGCAGCTTTGGTATCTCGATGTTGCGCTCTGATAGCAAATGCCTAAAAATACAAAAGCTTAACTCACGTTAGAAAGAACACGATTCTCCTCTTCAAATATGTCTGTCATCCAACATCTACAAAAAAAAAAAACAAAGTAGATCGTATATAAAGTTTTCACCCAAGATTTTTCTCTCTGGCGGAATAAAAACTGATGTGACACAGGCACGTTCTGTATCCGTGATATGATCCTCGATCTATTTACGCCAAGTAGTAACAAGGTATAGCTTGTCTGGATGTGTAACCAAGCGATTTGGAATCTCGTTTACCGTTACACTCACCCTCGTACGAAGTCGTGAGGCTGGAGGACCGTGTCACCGCGATGACGCGTCTAAACTCGTTCTCGCGGTTGGATCCGATTTCACGTTTGAGCGAATCGGCAGTGATCGACCGTAGGAAATCCCATATGTTCCCGTAAGGATCCTCTTTTAGGGTTTCCCTCCTCGATCAAGCGGATGCTCGAGCGATATTCATGCGATCCTTACTAAAGCACCATGGTGGTAGACAAGGTGCGATAACAATGACCCCGAGGCTAACTGCTGGCTTATGACGCATCATGAATGAAGGGGGTAGATGAATATTGAATCGTCAAAGAACGGATGTATCGACATTTCATACACAACAATGCGCTCCTCAAGTCAATACGCGCCGACAAGTGCTTGGTTTTATCCGAAGAGATGTCCCAGCCACAAATGGGACTTTCGTTAAAAAACAAATGGCTCTCTATCATTCTTTTACTCCCGACTTGAATCGTCGTCGATTATGTCAACGATGTCTCAGTGCGATGAAGAGTTGAAGTGCTGCAGAAATGAATAAGCACGTTTCGTAATCATCAACTTTGTGAAAAATTATATAGGTACGTTTCTTTCGTAATATATACATATAAATATATATATTTTTTTTTATTCCGCGGGAAAAAAGGATTCCGAAAAAATTTATTTTGAAAAAGAATATGAATTGTTTTGTATTCAGTGAAAAAAGTAAGAATTAAACGATTTCCGTGACGGATATAAGAGTTAAAGGATGCACATTTTGTGCGAAAGTGATATGTCGATCATCGCTCGACGCGGAAGGAGAACATTCGCGGAAGAAAGCGCAGCCTCCGGCATCACCGCCGCCACCTCGAGCGGCAGCACCCCCGACGACAAGGGGATGAAGAAGAGCGTCGGTATCGAAGTGAGACGTATATATATGTATATATAGAGGTGCGCGCACGTCGGCAAGTTCAGTCGTCCACCGCGTGCCGACCCGCGAGCATCGTGTAACTACCCTCCCTTAGCGGGTTCCTCGTTTCCCTCGTTTCCCTCGTTTCGTTCGCTACCGTGTGCGAGGGTCTCGAAGCCGGTCACGTGTCCCCCTCCTTTCGCACGCTCGAACGCGAGTGCAACCATGCGAGTGCAAGCACCCTCGTTCAATTTCGTTATGTAGTCTTCGAGATGAGTCGCGACTAATTATTTATGGCATTTTTCAAGGAGACGAATTTCCTTTTGCAAATTAAAAAATTCAACGTGAGGTAAATATGATCCTCAATCGTTGGATCGATTATATGATTCTTGCGTACAAACAGAAAATCGAGATCTATTCTATCTCCGTTCGATCAAAGACGAGTTCGATCTGTTTCGATACACAATTCACCAATGATACACGACCGAATGTTGTGGATAGTTGTTAAAATTATAGAAAATTTTCGATGAAATTTGACACAATGATCACCGGCTATAAAGCCAAAATTATTTATGGGGAACAAAGCACGACACCAATAAACATGTCAGCGTAGAGTATAAAATTTTGTGCCTAATTTCTTCGAGTGATATCAAATAAAAGACTGGTTTGAGTGAAATGTGAGGTAATGATGGAGCTGAGGATCAGTATTCTTCTTTTAACGCTTCTTCGTCTTGCCGGCACGCTCGAAAGTAAGTAACGAAACATACAGTAGTAATTTAAATTACGCTAAAACACTTATCAACTATCTCTAATATTATACATAAAATCTAATCAATTTATGATAGATATTTGAATAGATAATTTGCATGTAATGTAACTCTCTCTCTACATCTTGCATGATTGTTATTCGAAATGCCCAAATAATGTTTGTCAAAATATCTAATGCTTGTTTCCACCAATACAAGTAACTTTGATTTTAGCTCAATTTACTCTTCATCTATTTTTTAATTGTTAAGGCTATAAAAAGATGAAGAGTAAGTTAAATCGAGATTAAAGTTAACCTATGTTGGTGAAAACGGGCGTAATGCCTGATTCTAATATAGATTAGCTTTAATCTTGGTTCACAATTTACTCTCCGTCCTTTTTTAATTTTTGGAACTAGGAAAAGATGAAGAGTTAGTTAAACCAAGATTAAAATTAAAGTACACTGGTAGAAAGAGGTATAAGTATCAAGCGAAGCTATACCGTTGGCAACATGGAAGTACGTCGGCACTTTCCGGAGCGACCAAAAATTCATTTCGCCCGCTTCCGGCTGGCGCGGCGTGCACGGCCATACGAATCGCGCCGTAAATTTACGCCTTGCATTTCTCGCGAAAGCCCCTCACTGCGGATCGTGACATGTTTTCTCATGAACGTGACAGCGGAGGTAATCATCGTCCGCCGGCGCTTGGTTTACCGCGACCACTCAAACAAGAGAGGTGCAGTTACTCGGGGTGTAATAAAGTTCCCGCGAGACTTAGGAGCGAGACGGCGAACACGAAGCGTAAAGTCCGGGAGATCTAAGCGCGAGCGTGCCCTGTTGGCTGATACACGACGTAAAATCCGCCACGCATCGTTAAGCCCGACTTTACTGTTCCATCGTATCTGACTCGACGTCTAAATATACCGCGACATTGCGAACGAGCGCGTGTCTTCGAATAACGATACACTTTCGAGAGAAGACGATCGGATATACAGGATCGTTGTACGACGTTATTGGATCCGATAATGCACCATTAGTAATTCGATAACGCGTCTCCATCGACATTTCTCTTTATCGTGGTGACGTGGCTTAATCCCTCCAATGGACCAAGAGCAGCGACGATTTAATTCAATCGATTTGATATGAAAAATTTAAGGACGTATGGATAATGCGCCGCCACCGAGAGATTATACCTGACGGCTTTATCGGATTTGCGGAATGAACCGCGCTGGAATTATCGATTTTTTCGCTCACAAAAGGGATAAGCGCTAGTAAGGGATATGTTGCTCGCTAGGTACGAAGGAAGAGGACGACACCGAGGAAGATGACGAGGAGAGTTATCCTGTCGAAGATTACGACTATGGTGATTATGAAACCGCAACTATAACCAGCGATACCGATCTTATCGCTGGTGGTTCCCTACCGATTTTCTTGGCGGAGCCTGTCGATACGTTTGTCGTCAAAGGGAAACCGGCGACGTTGCATTGTCGTGCCGCGCACGCTCTTCAGGTATGTACTTGTTACAATAATGTATATACATATTGCACACACACACACACACACACAAGACATTGCATTGATTAATCAATTAATATCGACAAAGAAATATGTTCTTAACGTGATCACACACATATGTCATTTTAGTTCTACAAAACTACTCTTAAAAAACTACTCTCTTTAATTGACAATTTTAATGATTTTTTATAAAGTTTAATTAGTTTACTTTTAGTGATTAATAGTATAATGCCTAACTCATTCAATAACTCGAAGATAATGTTTTTTGAATTATGTTACTTATAAAGTAAAGAAGCGATATAATTCATATCTTTAAAGTCTTGGTCACAAGAGAGCATAAAACATCTTCAATTTATTGCGTTTTCTTGGAAAAAGTGGTAATAAAAGTCAGAGGAAGATTTAGAAAAACATTAATTGTTATAAAAATAAATATTATTTATCAAAAAACTGTTTTTTAAATTTAATTTTCATTAGATATAAAACGTTTACGTCAATTTGTATTGGTGCATGCTTTATATTTATAGCCAAGGATGTATAATACTTTGCATAAAGATTAATTTCTGTGTCATATATTTTCTTATTATTAATACATTACTAGTTACTCTGTGGCATTATATGAATACATGGAGGTATCATTTCCCAGACGCTCTTATACTCAATCTACCCGTTAGAGCTTTCCACCTACAAAATACCTTTATCTTGATCTCCTTCTTGGCTCGAGTCTCGTGCGCAGTTCTCTCCTCTCTCCTCTCTCTTCTCGTTCTTATTACCCACTTAGCCGCAATTTAACGAAGACAAGCTGTTTCTTTCATGGCACGCGAAACTATACACCCCGCCGGCTCTCCGCCGCTTTTTTCTGCAGGTGTATTTTCGCTGCAACGGTGACCGGGCCGAACGTTCGCAGCAGCAGGATTTCGTTGACCCTCGTACCGGAACGAGGGTCGTCGAGGTCGAGTTGAACGTGACAAGGAACGAGGTCGAGGAGTACTTCGGTAGGGAGAGATTCAAGTGCGAGTGCGTGGCATGGTCGGGACCAGGTCAAATTCGAGGGCAGCCTGCTACGGTTGAGGTCGCCTGTAAGTAGAGAGCTCTCCATTCTCTCTCTATCTCTGTCCCTCTCGCTCTCTTTCCTTGCTATCCTATATCCCCTGTCCTCCCTCGATTCTCTTTGAATGTTCAGTTTACCGACGCGACACGAAAGGATTTTCTTTCTCTCATTGCGGTAATGACCATGCCGCTCGTTTCCGCGGTACGTGAGGTGTTCTAACTCAGGAGATTACGTCACTTTCGCTCACACTTTGTGCGAGGGGAGCAACAAGGCCTTTCAATGGGCTGTAACAACTATTTAGAGCGTTCTTGTCATTTATGTGCCAATTTAAACTGTAAAATTATTACGATTGTTGATATTTATATTTGTAACATGGAAATAATTACTAGCATTCATTTTATATGTATAATCACATCTGTAAAAAGTTGTCTCAAAAACATTTCGTGCAAATTATATTTTATCAGATGTACTACACGCAGTCTTCGAGTTATTTTACTGTTATTTAGTAACTTTATTAATGTAATTTCCGTAACACGATTTTCGTTTAAAGCTTTTGAAGAAACTCGACCGTAAAGCTCAACATCCCTTTACCCCGCACCTTGTAGCAAAAAGAGAGCTGGAAGATGGAACAAATTAAAGGGACAAAGCGGACGCGATTCGGTTTTCATCAAGTGTTCTGTGATGCGCAAATCGAGTACAAAATCTAATCGATATTCTATCGCAAATGAAACGACAGACGCGTAAGCCCCGGAACAGCGTCGCGTTTTTTTTCAGCGTGGAAACGGGGGAGGACCTCTGTTATTCATTGCAGAACACTCGCAGGTTATCAAAGCTAAAATAAAGTCGCATATACATCGCGATAAGCCATATGAAAAGTGTATTTTGGTATTTCGTGTATGTGGTTCCAATAACGATGCGGGATTGCTTCGGGATTGGACGCTTCGTAAAAGGTGCAACGCAAGAGCAATTTTCATTTAGACATTTTGAGTCGCACCACGCCACGTAAACAAGCGTGGCAAACAGGATGCAAAATTAAATCGGTATTTGCGTGCAAACAGAAAGCGGACGCGCTTTCGAAATTGAATGCAGGATGTCGATCGAATCGATGTGTACGATTCACCGTAGAGAACTATTTTCTGCACAACGATCTTATTCTATTTTCGAATAAACGAAGTGTTGACAATTAATTTACCGGATAATATGACGTCCTTTGTGTTATTTATGGCTATATTTGAATGTTTTAACATCGTATAAAATACATTTTGATTACGACGGCGATGAAAATGAAATGCTTAAAAATCGAACAATTGAGTCGTATAATGAGAATTCGAAATAAGAATCTATTATCTGAACAGCTCCAGGAAATAAAAATGATTTTTTCCGATGAGTCATTTATAAATTGTCGTATGACGCTCGTGTATAAGTGAATGGAAAAAAAATATTAGATGCCAATTGTTATTGCCGTGATCTATTAATGCCAACATTTCGTAAATCTTGCTGATCATTTCAGGAACGCACTGATATTAGTATCAGTGAGTGTCAGTGTGCTCCTCGCCCTGATAAAGTGAACGGCAAGATTTACGAAATGTTGGCATTAGGTGGATCTCGACACGGTATAATAACTCATAAACCCTTTGGCAAGAAAATACTCGTGAAAGCCTTAAATGTGCATTATCAAGAAATATTAGTTTTCTAAAAAGCTTGAACAAACTTTAATAATGCATTAAAATTGTACTTAGCGTATGACGTATTATATGAAAATGTTTCATATATAAGCCAGCGAAGGCAGCGTAACCAGAATACATTTGAATTGGTCTAGATGGTGCACAACGCGGTATACTTTGTGATACCGGACGTATCATCCATCAGTCCGGTCCGCATACCGCGGCATAGAATTCTGTCAGCTTCTAAAGCGCGTAACCGCCGCATTGAGGTACTATACCGCGGTCTCGGTCGGTGCTTATGCTCTTCACGAGTGATATGAAAGCCTCGCTTTTTAAACGCGGACGTGGTGCAGCAAATAATGGACGCGACGGACAGCCGCACTGAACGAATGACCGCCGTTATGCATTCCGTGATTCGCGCCCCGCAAATCTTTTTCCGTCCTTCTGATGGAGGAAGAACCGGCCAGAAATCGTGAATGCCCTTTCGCATCTATACGCGCGCTCTAATATCTCCGAGTGCCACTCTCTCTCTCTCTCTCTTTCCGTTTTCATTTCTCGTTTCGACGTCCTCTCGAACGACGTGTTTCCGAGCGAATATTAAAAATTGTCTGATCGTACCCCAATGTAGATCTGAAGAAGCACTTCCTGTCACCACCGTATTCGCTGTCGGTGGAAGTCGGTCGCAATGCGGAACTGCGATGCTCGCCGCCTTTGGGTGTACCATCGCCAAAGGTTTATTGGCTTAGGAATGGCTCTCCTCTCGAGACGGCCGCTGCCGGCGAAGCTTCCGCCTCCGCCTCCGCCTCCGCCGACGCGAACCCCAACGAGATGTCCTCCGCGACTGGCTTTGTACAATCCGCCGACGGGCATCTGCTCCTCGGAGAAGCCGAATTGAGGCATCAAGGGAACTATTCCTGCGTCGCTGAGAACATCGCCGCAAGGAGAGTCAGCGAACCGGCGGTACTCACCGTCTACGGTAACCTGTTTTCTTTTTTTCTATAAATCGTCGGACGAATGCGGTTAAAGAATGTTTGTGCGTGATAATTAGGGAAATGGATAAAAATGTTAAAAAACTTACAATTTTACGATTCGTCCTACAGATGTTAAAAAAAGCTCTTTTTATCTCAAATATTAAGCTTGTTTTACCTAAAATATGTATAGACAAAAATGGTTGCATAAATGAAAAATCTACTAGATTCAACCAGAGAGATACTTATAGTAAAATCTATCAAACGTTTTACTCGAAATAACTAGAAATTCAATTACGATAATCAGAATTCGAATTAGTACGATTAGATTCTATATATTTTACTTATAATTCTTGTTGATACAATCAAAACATTTTTCTCAATGAATTATATACGCGCGCGCACGTATAATTCTATTTTATATTTGTATTCTAAAAATGATAACTGTAATAATATATCATTATATCATTGTATTGTTCTACCCTCTATTCATTATATATTGATAGCTCCTCGTGAATAACTAAATTTGTAATGTAAAGCTGCGCTTGCAGATTTCACGTTGATTACAATTTGACTTTCTTATTTTTAATTGACGTTGCGTTGGATAAGCAACTCACTCGTGTCTTGGCCTGTTTGAGCCGCGGGGTGTAACAAGGTGTTATTTGTTCCCGTTTTAATTTTGCCGGTTATCCTTGTTTTTTTCTCTTCCCGATCCATTCTCAGTGAACGGCGGGTGGTCGTCCTGGTCCGGATGGTCAGAGTGCAGTGTTCGTTGTGGTAGAGGCGTACAAAAGAGGACAAGAACATGTACAAATCCTGTTCCAATCAACGGCGGTCAAACGTGCCCAGGGCCTGCTACACAAAGGGTAGAATGCAATCCTTCCTGCCCCGGTAGGTGCACTACAAAGACTCACTCATGCGCCACTTGTAATATAAAGTAAATTGTAATAGTGCGTCGCAAATTGTAATAGAATATAACTTTATACAAATACAAACCCCGTATTGATATGTATTAAACGTTTAAAACGCGCACAAATGTGCGTCTCGATCGAGATACGCGATACAGATGTATTCATTCTTTTGCCATCTCGCAAATCAGATAATCGCAATTTAATCGAGATTTTCAACTTTGCCCCGTTGCATGCAGCGGTTGACGGCAGATGGTCAACTTGGACCTCGTGGTCCGCATGCGGTCCCGATTGTTCGAGAGTAAGGAGGAGATCCTGCAATGACCCCCCACCGAGCAACGGCGGTCGTCCCTGTCAAGGCAAGGACGTCATCGTCGAGTCTTGCTCCGCGGATCGATGTAATGGTGAGCCCCAGCCGTGTTTCTGCTTCTTATTGTTCTTCGTGACTCGCACTCGATGCCTAACGATTTATTTGGGACAAGCGGTCCTTTTAGCTCTGCATTCGATTGCCATTCGTAAAATTTGATGACTTTGCATGCGCGATGACTCATCGATAAAATACTAGTGGAGAAAATTGAAATCTGCGAAGACTTTCCAAAATGATTAATTATTTTAGCTTCGTGATGTAAATTATTGATGTAAAATTGTATGTTGTATCTTTGTCATATTTGAAACATTTCCCTGCTTATTGCATGCAGCCCTTGGACAAGATGGGCCAAGAGTATTCAAGGAAGGTAAAACAAACCGGTTAAATTATATTTTTTAAATGCTTCCTTCTAAAATAGAAGAAAAAAAAACAATAGGTATTTTTCCTTGTAGCGACTAGAGCGGTCGATTACAGAAATATCCTCGCATTGTGGATTACTTTGAGTTTAGCCGCGATCATTTTGGCCGTAACAACGATTTTCTTCGTTCGCTTGATGCGCCGGAAAGAAAGAATGGAAGCGTTATACGGCGTTGCGAGATTGGATTTTCGTCGTCCAGGTGATCTCGCAAAATCAGTCGTTTCTAAAAACGAGCGCTCCGTTTTGGCTAACGACAGACGTCTTGAGCATGTGATTGACGAATCGAACGCTGCCAGGCTACCCAGGTATATCTATATACCAATCGAAATAATAAGAACATGGTACATAATACGAATCAGCATCCAGTTACATTTACATAATCTTACGATGCTCTGGCGCAATGTGCAGATCCTGTTCCGAGCATCATTATGATGTTCCGCAATTGTCATTACCGTCGACAACAAGACCATCGCCAAGCTCTTCCGTAACCAGGTCTTCTTGCAAGAACTCGCAACGAGGACGCGGCATGTCGGATAATGAGGAGGGACGGTCTTCTCGTAAGAAATTTCCATAAATTTGAGCGCACGAGAGCTCTTTATACAATCAGTTTCGATAAATCACTTCCCTGCTAAATAATCGAGAATAAATATCCTTGACTCTCTTATTTATTTTGAAATGAATTCATTTTTAAATATCGCGAAAATATTTAATAAATTTAAATAGTCTTTCCGCGCACAGATAAAAGAGCTCTTCACATATCGCAAGTCTTATATGGTACATTCTTAGGGTCGACGTATCAAGCGAATCCAGAAAGCACAAACGAGGACGATGATGAACAAGAGGATGATGAAAGACCGGATGAGAACGAACGGTCTGCGATGGATGACGGTAGTGGCTTCGTCGTGAGAGCCATAATCGACGAGCAAGGCGCCCTTCTGGTCGTACCCGAAGTGGGCGTTTCGATGTCGGTGCCGGAAGGTGCAATCCCGCGCGGTCGTCGGCACAGTCTACATCTCGCCGTACTTGGAGAAAATTCCGTCAGACCGAATCTTCCACCTGGATTTACACTGCTGTCCGCCGTGGTGGCCTGCGGTCCCGCGAACGTCGATCTCGTGAAGCCGGTGATCCTCCAGTTTGAGCACTGCGCCGAGCTGAGAACCGGAAACTGGGAGCTGAGCCTGTGGTCAACAGAGATCGATCTAGAGACGCGTTCAAACAATTCCACGAATTCATCGATGAGCTCGAGCGGTTCGCCGTCCGTGACGACGTGGCGCAAAGTGCTGATGCTTGGCGGTGATCCAACGAATCTACCAGGTCAACCGTTCGCGCAACTCGATCATGCCGGTGTATTCCTCGTCACGGAGACACCTAGCGTTTTCGCCGTGGCTGGAGAAAATTCGGTAGTCGCACCCGGATTGTCCGTGAAACGGCTCTGCGTTGCGGTTTTCGTGTCTCGCGAGCGCGATCACATTAAATGCCACGTACTCGAAGACACCAAGGCATCGCTCAAGATCATAAGCGAACGAGTGAGTACGAAATATCAAATACATATATGTTAAATCTTAATAAATATATATTCCATAGCTACATTATTATTCGTTAAATAAACAAAATAAATAATAATATTTGTGACTCTCCAAGAATAAATCCAATACAAATAAAATTGAGCTTCCACGGTTATTAATGCGTAAATTATATACAGCACAAGCGATAAAATACAATTTGCAAGCAATTAGGATGTATATTTAGCAAACAAGAGTTTAAAAGTAAAATGTAAACTGACAAACGTTTCAATTCTGGAATTGAGTTCTCTTCAGTGCAACATTAGATTCCACTTACATTAGCAAACAATAATTAGTGAAATTGAGTACAAACTGAAACAAGTGTGGAGGAGAGAATCTCCCTCTTATATTGAATTATTATTCGCATAACAACATAAAATTTTTCGCTGCTGTTATATTCGCGAATTGTGTGTAATTCTTCCGCAGGAACGTCGTTTGGGTAGCACTTATATCGATCATAGTACTCTCGGATTTCGCGCCAGCGGCACATCACTCCGTGTCGATCTCGAAGATAGAGAGAGCGGTTTTGCCGAGCGACAGGAAGTACCTTACCGGCGCATTTGGGCATCCTCGAGGATTAGCATTCGGCGCTCCTTTAGAATAGAAAAAGTCATCGGCGACCTCAGGCTTGGCTTTGAACTTCGTGCTTGTCAACGTGGTTTTGAGGATCAGGGCTTGCTTCTCAGGATCGATCTCGATCTTGTAAAAAGGAATAACATGAGTGGAAAGAGAAACAAAACGGAATCCTCTGTTGTTTTACGGGGAAAGAATTCAACGAGATCCACAGAATCCGTCATTCCGAGACCCTTCAGGTATTTTTTATATTCATTAAAAGTAAGATTAAAATATATTTTTACATTTAACAATAGAAAGTATAATGAAACAAATGTAACATTGAATTTCGATAATTGCAGATTTTCTAAGACGCTTAGAAAGCAACTATGCCAATGTTTAGATCCGCCAAGTGCACGCGGCAATGATTGGCGGATGCTAGCTCAGAGACTGCAAGTAGACCGGTGAGTTTTAATTCTTTGCAGCTTATTTTTTTTACGATTTGCAAAATGGTTTAAACTGAGATGATATTTTAAGATATGTCGACTATTTTGCAACAAAAGCGAGTCCAACGGAACATATTTTGGACTTATGGGAAGCCAGGCACCGTGAAGCCACGGCTCTAGCAGATTTATTGAATCATTTAAGACTGATGGGACGCGTTGATGCAGCCAACGTACTCGAGAGTCGTTTGGGGCCATGGATCTAAAAGATCATGAAAAATTTACACTGCCTACATAAGAAGCGAATTTATATGACAAGAGACAAAAGTTTTGTAAATAGAGTAGCTATTGTACGGTATTAGTAAAATGGACGTAGAAACATATGTTGTATAAACATTGACCATATTTGTACATAAAAGTCGTTTACAACAAATACTTATATATTGCATTATTTTCTCAAATTCCCTTTTTATTCTTACATAAACTGTAATAAAATATAATTATTTTAAATTGACTTTTATATACATTTTGGCTTTTAATAATTGGGACAATATATTCTTAAAAAAATTCTAATTTATTTAAAAAGAAGTTATTTTTAATTAATATATTTTATTCACGAAAAACGGATACTTTAAAGTTTAAAGAATTAAATTATATTCATAAAATGTGTTGTAAGACTGATTTTATTATATTATTTACATTGATATTTTTTATTATTTATATTGATATTATTTATATTTATATTATTTTATTTATATGTTCCTGACATCAACACACACACACACGCGCGCGCGCACACGCACACATATAATTATGTATTAAATACGCAACAAAAATGTTATCTTTTATATTAATTTTTTAAATAAAATTACAATTTATATTTTTAATAAAATTGCGATTTATATTTTCATTATTAATAAATTAATATCAATAGTAATTTATTTATGCTCATTATTTCCAACCAATTGCTTTTGATAATTGATGGAAATTCCACCTAATGAGACGTGCTTTAACGAGCATGACCAAGCGTTCAGGAAGGTCGGAAATCACAGATGACATTCATGGCCGCATGTGCCCAATTTGCACCTGAATGCCGATCATCATCAGGCCAGGTATCCGGCAGTCCTTGAACAGAATCGGGCGAAGCGGAAGCCCGTTGGAGGATTCAGATGCAGCCGTATTTAGGCGGGTATTTAGGTACCATTTGAACGTATCGTATCGCGACGCAAGCATTCGAGGATGGCTTCTAGGTATCACGTTCTGGACCAAGGATGCGTAGGATGCTCGAAACAATGGGCATTATCTCGTCACCGTATAGGGGTAAAGGTCGAGGGGTTTGGGAAGGTATAGGTATGCAAGTGCGGATGGCAGAACCAGCAGCCCTCGCATAGGTATGTACGTATCCCTCTGCTTCCTCTAGTTCCCCCCTTTCACCTCCCATTCCCGTTAGTTGCTCTTTCTCTCTTCTCTCTCTCTCTCTCTCTCCCTGCTACATGCTACGACTTCTCTGTTCCTCTCTCTATTTATCTGTCTCTCTCTCCTCTCTCTCCCCCCCCCCCCCCCCCCCCCTCATCATCTACTCTCCAGATCCTCTTGGAAGCATGAGAGGCGGAGCATTTAATCACAGGGGCCCGTTGGTGGTAATTCCATCGGACAATGCCTGTTGACCCGAGTCGCCAGGGATGGTACCGGCCACCCTTTAACGCTATGCGATTCGCTAACCACGAGCTCGAATATCTCTTCTTCTCTCTTTTTCTCTTTCTTTCTCTTGTAAATTCTCATTATTTTATGCTCTTGCGAGTCTCTTTTTACTTCTTTTTATCGAAAACTTGTCGCAATCATGACAGAGGAACGTAGGGTCGATCGTTCGATAACATCAAAATGTCACAAGTTCTTTTTAGAATCTGACCCAGATATTTTAGAATCGCGGTCAAAGTATACAAAAAAGAAAATAGCAATATATCAATGAAACTTTTAATGAATCTGATAAAATCACATTTGTTGCAGATGACAAAAAATGAAGAGCAAGCTGTAGCTGACTACAGCTAACGTGTTGACCGTTTTCTTTAGCTACTTAAAAAATATCAACTAATGTTATTGGCTACCTTCAACATGCGTTTATCGAGTAAACGGCTCGGGGAAACAGCATGATATCACGTTTCAAGACGTACGATCGTCCATGATAAGTGAAGAGCTAGCATCCGTAGCAAACGTTGTTCTCGGACGGATCTTTAAACGCGGATTGTTATACGACGTCGCGGTTACGCACGAGTTACCGACACGGGTGGGTCACACATAAATCGCAGATACAGGATCGTATTAATTTCCCGGGTAATCGCGATTGGGATCTACAGGCAATTACGAGAAGGATCGGTGAATCAGATTGTACGCGCGGCGCTTTACTCGCTTCCGTTAACGCGCCGCAGAGTCACGCACACGTACGCGTCCATAGTCCATACCGGACCCCGCTACCGTGCGTACAAAACATCGCGCGAGGGTGCCGTGCGAGGGTGGTTTATGAATCGTCCAGACATATCGCGATCGAATGACGTGAATCGGCTTCGTACGCCGTGTAGCTGGTAAAGTCATTAATTCGCGCGGTAGGCCGACGCGTAGGGTGACCAAACACAACACCAACCCGCCAGCGGATTTTTAGCCACAGACCTACGCCCAGTAAGATTGATTTTTGCTTCACGGAGATATCAACACGTCACGGTTTATCAAACCGTGAATCTTAGTATTAAATCAAGAGCGAAGGTATCTTCCTCTGCCTCTGTGAGTGAACGTAATGAGTGCTTTAAGATTTGAATGACGGTAGCTATTAAAGGAATGTAAAGGTGAATTTATTGCAACGCGGTCCCATTAAAAACGTGAGATGTACACGCGGACACTGTCTGTGGAGTGGATCTACTCGTAATAAAACATGGTTGTAAAAAGATGCGTATAAGTTTTCCGGGTAACGATGTGCACGTCGCGGTCGGTGCATGGTGTTACAGGTCGCCGAGCCGGTGTGTAACGCGAAACCCGACGGTATATCGTCTTTCAAATAATTACTTTTCGTCGAAAGGAAATGAAGGAGGATCCCGAGGATGAGAAGAGTATACGACCGTTTCGGGAAGGTTGCCGCGTTGTGCGCTAACAAAAAAAAGATCTTACGGGATGCGTGTAGAGGCAGTCGAGATCTTATCGAGGATTGCGCGGAACACTCAAGCCTGGGGAATCCAATCGTAAATGACGAAAAGTGAAATTACGAATTAGCCACCGACGCGAAGATTTATGCGTATCGAATAAATTAACCAGTCTTAAACATTTTTTTTCGTACAAATGAAGCAAAAATATATTCCGCAAGTTAAATTGAACACCAGCCGACAACAGTAAATGTCGCTCTTTTACAACGACTATATTTGTCGTATCGTCTCTCTTCTATTATTTTCCCAAAACGTACTTTTCGATTTAATCTTTTTATTTTATATTACATTCCCGGCATTTCGTGCTAAAATATATTAAAGTACGGAATGTCTGTTTACCGTTATGCAAATATATGATAAATATGATCGAATAATTAAACGCATGACGGTGTTGAAAATTTAGATACCGACATAGCGTGCGTCGTGATAAAATAGCGATGTAATAATAGGAGGGGAATATTGCCATTCATCAAGTTAACTCGTTAGCAGCGGCTGGCATTAAAAATGTTCGAAAAACCGCTTGTGCGCGTAAGCGTGTACGAGAAAGTTTTGCGACGGGTGAAAATTTCCGGAACGGAAACTACCTCCAAAACGGCAGCGAAAGAAAGAAGAGCATTTTTTCACTGTCGTTCGCCAGGATTTTTGTAACGTTACCGAAACAAAAAACCAGCCACATAGTTCCGAAACAATTTCGTCGTGGAATTCCACGACGTCCGCGGCTAAAAGGTAGCAGAAAATTTCACGCGTATTCCATATATGTGGACGACGGTATGTACAATCTAAAATTGTTGTCAAAGAGAAAACGATTAAAGTCATTATAACATGTCAAAAAATAGAATTTGCAATTATAACAAGAACGTACCGCATTTGTTTTATATGCAAATTATTTTCTGATTATTTTTCAACAAAAAGCTTTTCGTGTGTGTTATCTTCAAATTGATCATCTTAAAATATTTTAATGAAAATATCTAATACATTTATTATTTTATATATTTTAATAATTTTTTTGTCCTTAAAATTTTTTTATGTTGAACAGCATTAGAATCTGTTGTGTAAAATTTTACATAGTTGTAATGGAAATATCACTATTGATGTTAATAAAAAATATCTTGGCTATTTTCTAAGTTACAATAATAGAATAATTTATACGCATAGATATGTTGAGTAATAAAAAAATTGCTTCCAACATTTATCATTGTCGTTGAAGAAATACGAGCGTGTTGTATCGGGATGTACAGAGACAATGAAATACTTGGAGCCTCGCGAATTTGCTCAGCGCGCAATTCTATTCCCTTCGTGGTGGTAAACGAGTATCAATGTCTTGATTTGCTCGTGTCACTACGTGTCTTCCTTCGAGCCGGCACGACACACCGCAGCCATCTACGCGAGGCATTTGCATGGGAACGCCCGGCTTTAATTCGCGCAGCTACCCCGAATTAAATCCCGCTTAATTAACCGAAGTTTACAGCACGGACGAGAAATCGCCGCAATCTCGTCCGTTGCGGCCACGCTTAAGCAAGCGTCGCTGTCACGTAAAATCGTAAGAACTTTCCGTTCGGCCGCGGCGCTTACGATTCACGTGTCTTACGACATTAACTTTTTAGTATCCAATTAAATGTAATAGTTATAAAATATTTTATTCAATTTTATAATGAAATAATGCACATAGCTGTATTAAATAAAAATACAATAACTTCCTTATAATTTTTTTCAAGATATTTTTATAATGATCATACTGCTGTCGACATTGATTATATTTAATCCTGATTAAATCAGTGTCTTCTCAGGTTTCCTCAAATCAATATCGCTTTGGACAACAGCTATGTCGAAAGCTGTATCATGTAATTACGCTCTTAGGATACTGTCGGATAACAGCTGAGAACATCGAAGTTTCAAAGTAGCGTTTAAGTCAAGGAAGTTGTTAGTTAACCTTTGAACTTCGCTGTTCGAACAGACGAAGAAGAAAAATTCACGTTTACTAGTATCTTTCTTCAGAAACACGTATACATTAGAATGAATAGCTTCAGTTGGTTTACCCTTAAGGCCCCGTGTCATTATGTCGCAACAGCCACTTTTCTCTTTCTTTTCCGTTGCGTTCTTCATTTCTACAATCGCCAATCACGCCAATCGTGCGAATTAACAGTAAAACCTCTGGTTACTAGATCGTTTCGGTGCAACGAGGCATGGTCGACATGATGCATGACTTAAAGCTGAATCAAAAGACGATTACCTGGCTTGTATCCGGCCAGCATATGCTGAATCTCAATTCCCTCTCTTTTTCTCCTCCGGCGATACCTTTTCTTCGCGTCTGATGCTGCATGATGCTGCAATTCATCGTATTAACAAATCACTCTCCTGTTTCTTAATGTATGCATGTCTCGACTTAAATTCTCGGCGCGCAAGATCGTCAGCATTCCTCCTTCAACTTTCTCTCAGCGTGCGATTCTGCATTCTTGTTTCTGTCAGCTCGAGTTTTCGGTAAAATTCCTGGTTGCCGATCGGCAATCAATAGAACGAATATGGAATCATCGAGAAAGACATCGTTACTTTACAGTTATATACAAAATTTGGAAATATAATGGCCTGATAATTATTTTTACAACAAGGAACATGGTCGTCCGGATTTCCGATTGCTCCGTTACGAGTGCGCCGCGCTAATAATGCTATTCATTTCGCTTTCATTTCCACGCGCCTCTATCTCAAAATAGCATTAATTATCAAACATAAATTGTGTCAGTATGCGCCGCATTTTAACAGGTGTATTCATGCATAAACATGTCCTCTCGATCTACGATACTCGATTGGTCATGTAATTTTAAAAATGTAATATCGCTACATTGTACCATCCGTCGTCGGCTTTTTCGTTGTTAATGACGCAATCATGCCGCCCGTCCCCTTTACCGGACGATGTTTCGAATTAACAAATTGCCAGCACGCCTCTCGTCGTTCCACAAATGCAATTTCGTACCGGTTTTAACTTTAAAGTTCCGTGCGTGTGCATACTAATTCGAACCAACCTGGTTTTTTATTCACTGCTTTATCAGCGACATTTTATACTCTTTCGAGCCAATTTCGGAAGTAAAAAGCACGATGAGAATTCAAATTATATTTGTTAATTATACCTTCAATTCTTTCTGCATTGCTATAAGGTTTTAAATTTTCATAACGATTAACAGTGATAATCTAATAACTCTGGAATTAATGAATACGTTTGAATAATTCAGAATTATATAGTTGCGATATAATTTTGTCAGAATAATCGTATTTTATAAAATACGATACAGAAAATAGCGAGGAAACGTTACTGGAGACTTTCAGCAAGTTATTTATTAGGTTTAGATAACGATACCAATGATGCATAACCCTTTTTTAAGGGCCATTGTTAGAGAGCCATTTTTAGAAATAGATAAAATCTTATAGACCGCTTCATATTACATTATTTATTTCGTTTGCATAAAATATAAAATATAATTTTATATCGAATTATTAAACGTTGAAGCGAAAACGATCACTTTTGCTTCAACATTCAATAATTTGGTAAAGAAAAATCGTACAGCACTCAATAACAAGACAAATTAAAAGCAAAAATTCACTCTTTCGACTGCCGTAAACCGCATTTTTGTGAGAATTTTACTTTATACCATAGATCTTTATAAAATTTGCATAAAATTTTCAGATTTGACAGGTATCCATTTGCGTCCGTATAGCCCCGTAAAAGATCAGTCGGATTAAAATATCAATTACCGATTTCGAAAATAGAGATTTCAAGCTTTCAAATGCTTTTTTGATTTTTGATCTGTGATAATTTTTCACGAGTTAGTGGGGTTCTGAATATTGCGCAATTTTAAACGTGTTCTAAAGTGTTCCCTACTTTTGATTGAGTATTTTCGGCTATGGGTCGCAAAAAATTCAGCCGCATGCGACACATGGATTATTAGATACAGATTTAAAATTAATTTGGTTAGATTATGAAAACAATTATATAGGCAGTAGAACTTTCAAACTGAAATGTAAATCTTTTGCTCATTACGCTTGAGCAATTTACACAATAATTTCGATAGTTAAACAAAATTCTTTTCAGATTTATAACTAAATTTCTAGATACTTGAGCAAAATTGTTCTTTTCATATAACTTCTCACATTCATTCTTATATCGCAATTCTATTTCGGGGTTTGGCGTTAGATGTGATAGCCAGAAGAACGAAGAATTGGAAGAAGTTTTATTATCTGATATTGATAGATGAAGGGAGAGGAGCAAACATCGAAAGAAATGTCTGGCGAGTCTTGTGCTTCAGTGTCGCATTCCCGAGACGCTGACAGTGAAGGACCGACCATCGTACCGCGGAGATTAGTTCCGGTTTTTGAAGAATCGACCATCGTCCAGCTACACGACCACCAAACATCACCCACCGGTGAGAATGTACACGACGAGCAACACTCGGCAAAAAAAGTCCGGCCGAAATCATATATCGAAATAGAACAAATCGTCCACGATGTAACAGTGACATCGCGATATTTGTCAAAAGTAAAATCGCTTTAAACCTCTGTTATTATGGAACTTTGAGGCGTAAAAAGGGATGATGAATGTTACGTACAGTTGACAATTGTGAAACGCGTAATAGCCACGCCTAGAAATTTTGCGAGGCGCACTGCAAGCCACTCCGTGATGTGTCATACATAAATTGAAATTCACATATTAAATGCAAGTAGAGAATTGATATGTGCCGACCATACGCGCATTAAATTTAATGAATGGCCGCGTATCTATCTCTACGAGCGCATACTCCATTTACAGCGCTGCTAACCGCAATGATGCCGATAATTCATCGTGGTTTCGCATAATTCGTCGATGCACATATCGTTCGTCGATCACCGGCGGAATGTTCGTATTATGTATTAATAACGGCTCAATGACTTTTATCGTGTGTATAGAAAGATATCGAATTGCAGAAATGTTTTCGTGTTTCCGTATCCGAAACTTTTCTATCTCTTCTATTCGTGTTGTTTTTAAGCACTTGGAGGAATAAGGTTTCTGATTCGTGGTTAAGCATTCCAAAAATTGTTTCCTTTATCGCGAGCACGGCACATGGAACTCACCGCACTATGTGCGAACTTGGACGACATCGTACACGGCGGACCATAAGGCGGGAGGGGCCTTAGGCAGTCGCTATAAATACGGCAATAAATCGCCACTATAAATCGCTGGCTTTGTTACCAGCGGTATCGATATCGTTGTCGACCCTGCTATCGGATCCAGGTTAGATCTCGGTCAGCGAGGATGACGACGAGGAGAAGCGGAGACGAGGAGGAAGAAGCCGAGAAGGAGCAAACACCCTCCGTTACGTGTAGGACGCGTTTCCATAAGAGGATGAAGAGGGAGAGGATACTCTCGATAACGCTCTTGTTACTTCGGACGCGGACACGTCGCGCTCTGTGTATCGGAGTCCTCGAGAAGGGCCAGATCGAGCCAGATCCGCTTGATCTTCTGGGTATAAGATAGGACAACCGATTCGCGCTCTAGACACCTCGACTTTTGCCGCTGGATCATCCACCCAATGACGGATCATCTCGTCACAGGATTCACCCGGACGAAAAGATGTCGTCGTCGACGAGAGAAAATATAAAAGGGTGCAACTTCATATTTTACCCGGCGCGGCGGACGAAAAAACGAGTAAGCGCCAATTTAGCTTTTTAAGTTTCTTTTCAGGATTAAAAGGGAGTTTGTTAGACGAAAAGAAGATTTATTCTTCGAAAGAAACTAGAGTACTTTTCAGATCGTGAAGGAAAGTTGCTATATAAAAGATATAAAGAAGAGCAGCGAGTGTCAATTATCTTGAGTTTAACAAAACGAGATACATGAATTTGAAAGGAACCTTAATCCCGCTTCATCGAGGAGCTCTTTCGTATTTATTTGTCGCGAAACTTAATAGATCGTCTAATGGATTGGGAGGCAACAATTTCTTCCCGTCTGCCTTCGGGCAATACTTTGTGCGTTTTGTTTGTTGCATTCGCGTGGCTCCGACTGCGTTTCTTCAATAAAACTGTTCACGGTTCCCCAGATATCCAGGCTCGTGTTTTAATTTCAGGCATTCGAAGTGCGTCGTCTTTCCTCCTTGCTTCTTTTGGGACGTCTGTATTTTAGTTGTTTCTCCTGCTCTCTTTCTGTCCGATCGAAGACTCGATAGATAGATAGATAGATACCGGTGAACCTTATCTACCGTAGAAATTTCATTTCCTCTCATTGTTTCCACATCAGGCTCTTCAGACAGTTTCATCGCGAGAGCGAGCTAAAATATCTTCTTCTAGATTTTCACGTGAGTTAAAGTATCTACTTTTATATCTAACATTAAGTTTGTACTACATTTTAAAAAAAAAGACATAACACGTCTCATTAAAAAAGGCATCACTGGATTTTTCGATTATTGTCATTTACAAAAATAATCCTTTAATGAAATCTCGTCAATCCTTGTCTTGCCAATCTTCGTCTCTCACCTTTCTTTCGAAGGCCGTAATAAAAAAATTAGTACTTTTATTCATGTATGTAACTTTATTTTCTTCCCTTATCATGTTTGTTATGTTTTGATTTAATATCAAATTTGTTTGATAATTATACTAGAATATTTCGATTAACTTGAGCAATAAGATGTAACTTTTATAAAAATATTAATGGGGAGAATGGATAGAACCATATCAGTGTTTATTAGTGTACTCGATGAATACAAAAATTTGTAATTGAGCTTCAAATTATATTTATTCAAAATTTTCACACAAAAAAAGATGTAATCATATATTCATTCAAAATTTTGGATTTAAAAAAAATATTTATTCACAAAAAAACCATGAATATTTAACGAGTATTCATATTCACTCAAACAAAATATAAACTGAAAAAGAAAGCTCTTATAAATAAGCAATCGTTATCCCTTAACTATAACCGGCACTGCGATGACTTTAAGTAAAAAAAATGAATCTTATTTATTTTTGTCATTGTAATATTCAGATTTTATGAAGGAAACTTAGAAATTTTGAAAAATATATATATTTTAGAAAGCAATACATTTTTTATTTATAAATATCTATTTGATAGAGCGCCATACGTATTCCAATATAATTCCTGTTACATCACAATAATGTTATAAACACTTTATAAGATATCTTGGGCAGGTCCTTCATTATGGTCTGTGGCCATTAAATTCCGAGATATATTATTTATTCCCAATAAAAATGTCTCTTTGTTTTACCTATAGGTTAAACAAGGACGCATTTCGTATAGGATCGTATAAATCGCGAACTAAGCACACGGTGTAATCGTAGCCATTGATTTTATAGATTTGTTTTTTCTTGCAGACTTGCAAGCTTTGTACGGATAATACAGAGTAAAAGTGAATACGAAACGAAAATATTGGTAATTATATTCAAAAAATATTCATTCAAATAAAATGAAAAAGTATTTATTCGTTTCTTGACGAATAAAAAATAAGTGTATTCGAATGAATATTTTCATTTTTAATTTATTTATTCGAATATTAGGTGTATTCACCGGACACACTAGTCTCTACATATCTGAATCTAGTTAAAAAGCCGCCTGATCTGAAGAATCTCTTTCATTAAATTAGACTTACACTTTTCCTTTCTTCCAAAGACCATAATCAAAATGCGCAAACTACCAGATGGAACTTGTACTCACCGATTGCATCGTATCACTCCACCATATGCACTTGTTCGGTGAAAGAACGTCGGTCCGTTGTGTAGGACCGTATTATCGCTTAGTACGCCGGATGCGCTCCGGGCACTCCGAAGTAGCCTGGCGCTATCGTATTCTTTCGTCTCCGTTGAATTTGCACGCGTCTCGCATGCCTGCGTGCGCGAATGCGTGCGTGCGTGCGTGCGTGCTCGTCCAGCCGTAGGCGTGGTGCGGCGCGAGACTTCCCGTAGATTACACGGTCCCGTCGCGCGATGTACCTTCCTCCTGGTACCACACACGCGCAGGAAAATCGAAGGGGCGAACCGAAAAAGTCAAAGCTCTCTGTGGTTACGTAGCTGCGGGCAGAGCGACGCGTGGTTTTATTTACGGCATTATTTCCGAGGAATCCACCGCGTTCGCTCGGCGGTACGCCCGTCGCTCGCGCGGTGGCAATTTGGTCGCACACGGCCGTGTTACCCGCTAGCCGAGCCGATGTAAATGCAAATACAAATGCATTTAAACCGGCCGCGGTCTCTCTTCTCTGCCTCTCCTCTATTCGCGTGTCCACTCCTTCTCTCGCTCTGGCAAAGCCGAGTCCAACAGAGTCCTGCCTATCCGTGGCCGTAACCGTTAATCCGTACCGCAACTAACCGCGCTCAGATGTTCGAACGCGGCTACACGTACATATACAGACTGAGCAACCCTTCCTCGATGCGCAATACTCTTCGTGGTCCACCTCTGAGTCCAACGCTGCGTAGACGCAGTCCCTTCTTCTTCATTATCCTCGACGGGTACCGTGTACACGCGGTTAACTTTCCTTTGGCCCCCGAGCACGCCTCGAAGATCCACGGGCCGAGCGACGGGGTTGCGGAGCGCAACTAATTTCAGGCATGTACTTTGTCGCCTTAATTAGGTATTTTAATGCGACGTGCGCGCATGACGTTGTCGCGAGCAGCGGACAGTCTGTAACGTACGCCACCCATTCTAGTGGCCATCCATTCTATATTTGGATTCCAGATACTGTCTAAGTATTCAGTGCGCGTCGTGTCACGCTCGATACCGCGTGAGATTCACGTGACTCTAATTCGTTCCCTTTTTTCCAATGAATTTATTAACACATTTGTCTTCGTCCAATGAATAACTCGTATATTACATTGCACGATCTTTTATTCTGTAAAATTTTTTAATTGTTTACAATATTTTTTGCATGCATCTTCTAATGATTATTCTTCCACATTGAATTATAATTTCGAATTAATCAATAAAATATTAAAACACACGACATAACTGCATTTAGAGAAAAACATAATGAGAATAATTATACAAAGGTGACAACTAGACAAGTTTCATATATGTATAAAGTTAATATCTATACACTGAAAAAAATTTCTGGTTGAAAATGGACGAATTAGAAATTTCTAGTTAAATTTATTAGACTACTAGTTGAGATAACCGGAATTCTGATTAATACTATATTTCTGGTAAAATCTACTAGAATTCTTATTTTTACCAGAATAGTTATATTAATCAGAATTCTAGTTATCTCAACTAGAATTCTAATAGACATAACCAGAAAATTCTGATTCGTCCATTTTCCACCAGAGTTACTGTTTAATCCAACCAGACCATTTTTCTCAGTGTAGTTGAATAAATTGTATTTTAGAGTTACAATAACTATAAAATAGTTTCCTTAGAAAAACTATGTATGTACACATTAATTTTAAATGGATACATGTAAAACTTATATATAATTGTGACTTTATAGTTGCTACTATCACTGTCTTTTTCTCTGAGTGCGTGATAAGAACGATTTTGTTAGAACATTTAAAAATTTAGTTAGATACAGAAAATAATTCATATTAGATCGTCAAAATAATTATATAAGACGCACAAGTTGATTGGTGGAAAAACTTTTTACAATATATATATATATATAATATTATCCTAATTATTTTGATAATGCAAAAAAATTATTTTTAGGCCTGTATCTAAATGAATTTTCAGATACTTGAGCAAAACTATTCTTTCCTTTTAGATATATATGTGGTGCCTTGGATGTATAAGTTATTCTCATCATTGAACAGCTGTGAAAAATTTGACGGGCTTGCGTAAAAGAGGTACTTGTCGCTTTCCCTTGCCTTTATCGCGCGTGTAGGTGTTTCCCTTCTCACCGGAGGGAAACTCACCCTGTCGTATATACGAATCGCGGACGTGTCTGGCGACGACAGGATAAAGAGGCGCTCCTACACGCACTTACGTCACGTCCTTCCCCTTTGTGTTCCCGCGCCATCCGGTGCGAAACCGTTCGCCGTCTTATCAGCGCGCAACGCGCGTCCAGATAAGGCACGTCGGACGTGGCGCGCGCCCAACAGCATAAATTGTTTCGAGGACATTCGCCGATCTCGCGAGCGATTCGCGAGCACTGAGGAACGGGCCGCTTATACGTACACATATACATAAGTCGTATGCATCGCCCATATAGTCCCATATACTCTGGTATATGTCGTATGGTTTATATGGTAGCGAACGTTCTACACGCGTTCGCTCGCTACCATCGAGAGAACAAATGTCTCCTTCCTTATACTCTTGTCTCCCTGGAGCGGCAGGAAGTTCGATCGTTGAAACCACAAGAAAGTTATACCTCCGCGTCGTTTCTTTTCTTCCGCAGAAACCGCAAAACGATCCTCTATCTATCGTAATCTTCGAATGTTTCGAACGTGTATTGTGACACGCCGCCGAAAGAATAAGCACGGTTAATAACTTTCCGAATATCTGCTGGAGATAATAAAATGGCTGTATTTATGTAATTTTAACGTGTTAAAGTGGCTGTATTTATGTAACTTTAACATGTTAAAGATCCTCCGTAATCTTCGGATGTTTCAGACGTGCTGTTGTAACATGTCACCGAAAGAAAAAGCGCGTAATACTTTTGAAAATACTTAAATGACTATATTTATATAATTTTAACATGTTAAAGAGAAAGTATTAATATTACGTATTTATTATAATCAGCGTGGGATCGTCTCATTTAAATAGCGTTTAAAGATATGTAAAATTTCTTGATAAATCTCACATTTTTTTGTCCGAAAAATTACATACGTCGATTTTACCAAGAAAACACTCGGAAATCCACTTTTATTGGAGATTCTACTACGATTTAAACGGAAGAACGCGGCTGAAGCTCTTTCCTTTGCTGGAGTTGGTAGATAGCAAGATGAAGACGAAGGATGAGTCTTAGCGGCGCAAGAAAGCAGCTCCACCAGCACGTTACTTTCCGTTGGTAAATCGTGGTCAGCGTTTCTCTGCGGAAATCTTACCGCGATTTACAGGAGCAAACGTTATTAAGGAGTTTTCATCCGCAGCGATGCGGACGGCCGAGAGGAAGAAGAATTCCGCCGTAGAGGATCCTCAGTGGACCAACTGAACCGCGATCGAGAAATTTTATTTCCCCTCCGCCGCCGAAACAGGTACAAGCTGAGAGAAATGGATTCGGACGGGCGGGAGCAGGGAAACATTGTCGAGAAAAGGACGGAGACGGTGGTTCGTTAGCCGATGTAATTTCAAACTTGCTGACTGGCCCCGTGTATGAATGGATACGGAGGAAGGTGATCGGGCCAGGGAGAGGGCCGCGAAACCCCCCATTCTATCGGACTGGTGTACCTCATTTCAAAGCCCAGGGGCGGATTAGACCTTCGATTGACCCTTCTCAAGTTTGTTCTTTGGACTGCGAGCCGTTTGACCGTCCCGAAAGGCGAACTCTCAAGTGGCGCGCGTATACAAAATCTTTCTTTCAATACTCTCTCCGTTTTACTTTGGCGATTTTGCCTTCGCGAAGGACGTAATGGAACCGCTTTTAGCAAGCTGAATAGGCACCCGAGGAGAAGTAAGCAGACTGATGAAGATGACTTTAAGTATGCCACGAGTACAGCTTGCAAATGTTAACTACTTTTTCTTTAGCATCGATATACTTCTGGATAACTATATTTTAATGATGATGTCTGAAAAATATCTTATTAGTGCTTTTAATAATTGTCAAAATCCAAGTAATATCGAGAGATAATCAAAGCTACCAAGAATCGATAATTCTACATTTACACGGGCAAATTGTAAATTATGATACTGAGAACTAGCATTAACTTGATCGCGATCATCCAGTCCAAGATTACGGTAGACCCTTGCCAGAACGTATATCAATCGTACGATAGTCTGAGTTGTGGAATCCCATGAGCTCCGAAGACGATCGCCTTTGCATTTAGAGTTGTTACAAACGTGGGTGGCGAATAGTTCAATCCTCCCGAGCATTATAGAACGTCGGGCACGCGTCGTATCTCGTATCTGCTATTTGAATATCAATTGTTTGCATATGCGTCACATCCAAAACGACATATACACGATAAAAAAATAACAATTCACTCGAGAGATATATTTTACCAAATATTTTAACCCTTAACAGGAACAGTGAGACGTATACGATGACGTATCTTTTTTTCTTGAATATTTTTAATATTTCTTTGATATTTAATTATAGTTAATATGCACATATTAATATAATTTATATTTTTGAAAACTTAGAATACCATTTTCTAATGATATTGTAATCAATTAATATATGTTTTAGTTGTAAACAAATTAAAATGAAAAGTGATTTTTTCGAATTATTTCAATTAGGCTACGCATAAATTAATAAAGGTTGTAAATTTAAACAAATATTGAGCACACTATTTGTAATATATTTATTAAGAATTTTTTTAATAATAAAACATTTTATAATAATTACATTTTTACAATAATAATTCTTTATAAAATCTTCTTTTTTTGTTTAAAAAAGTAAGTATAAAAAAGCAAAAAGAAATAACTATGTGGCAAAAAACCTATAAATACAAATATTACTAAAAAGTTCAATAGGAAGAATGTGCCCATATAAGAGTCAATGTACAATACAAAATAAAAGAACTCTTTTCACGAGTTAATGATTTCATGTTGTACAGAACTTATCAAAAAAACATAAGAGTTTCCTCAACATAATAGCATTAACATACAACTGAGATTAATAGCCTGCTTTATGATACAATCGACGCTACTTGTATCAAGCAGGAAATCGTCACTGTTACAAATTTATTCCAATTCTCACCTGCGCCAGCTGTACACCGTGGCATCGTTGTTAATTATCATGATATCTTCGTGCATAGCCCATGGCATTGTTTCTCAAGCTTGAGAAATGCTTGGAGAAGAGAAGGACTGCAAGGAAGAAAACGGCCAAGCAAGTTGGCGTGCCGCGACGCGTTAAAAGCTGTCGTTACTCATAATTAGCGCCGAATCACCGAGGCTTTTACACGGATGAAGGCCTTTTAAAACGGTGGGGATTCGTGACCGTCGGCTGTTAGAATAGTTGAGCACGCAGGCATGGTATTACGACGGCGAGTTTCCAGTCTGCGTTGAATATGCGCGGGCTGCGTCTGAAATAATGAAAAAAATTTCACCGCAACTATGAAGTTAACTACATGGGAAATTGTTTGCCAGTTTCTCGTAGCCACAGTATCGCTAAACGTCGTCGTATATATGATCGATAATTATTTCTCGCAGCTATATTCATCCATTCCTTATATAAATAATATTATCAATAAATGTTACGTTTATCGCATCGCTTATATTACATTTTCTGTTCTCTATTGAAACATGTGAAAACAGGCGTGTGTGCTTAATCAATTAAATTTATGTATACAAAGAAAGGTTGTAAAATGCACATTTAACAGATTATATCTCTCTGCCGGAGTACAATTATTAAAATAACGATTTTCAGAAAATTCATATTTATACTTTGTTAACAGTATAATATAATTATAGAATTATAATATTTTATAATTATATTACATTTGTGATTATAAAGACCATGGAAAATATGTATATACATAGGCTATATAGCTTGTATCCAAGGTACTTCATTCGTATTATTCTTTCTGATAATTGATGAATCGAATATCCGAAAATTGTATTATTATATTGCATAATTATATTAACCGGAAATATATAATTGTCATAAATATTGAAAGAATACTTAACAATATCGGATTCTTTTTAGAAGTGAAGACACTTTGAACGCAGTTTTTCGAACTGTAACAATCGCGTATAATCTGAAAGATAATTACACATGGCCGCAGAAAGAATGAATTCGAATGAAGTGCCTTGGACTGTATACAAGTTTTCCACGGTCTTTATGGTCACAAAGCCGACCACTTGGCGAGCTAGTCCTTTCTTGATGAATAAACTTTTTTGCCTAGGGTTTGCCTCCCGCGAATAAACGAGGCACGCCCAGTCATTTGTGCAAACGGATAAAAGCAACGCAAGAAAGGCAATGAATCGCTTTATTCGACGAAAAAAGTGGGGAACGAAAAGGAGGAGTTCCTGTCGTAGGTAAATAAGATCTTAAAGATGGAAATCGTGACGAGATGATATACATAAATATCTTTTGATTTCAGACAAAGTGAAACTATAGAATCAGTTTAAATTAATATTTAATGTAATCGTATCTCGACTAAAAAAATATTCGTGTTAAATTGTAAACATAGATTAATTAATGTCATATCATGATAGACTGAGACAACAATGATAGAATGTTTAAAATTTTAAGTATAAATTTCGATTATAAATGAATATATGCAAGAATATTTGTTATCATAACAATTCGAACCCTTATCAGTAACTTTTGTTCGAAATTTTGACGGGGGTTGTCCGAAACAAAGACGGCAATTTCTAAAGGCGCTTGGTTACGTCGACAGTGGTTGACGTCACCGCACCGACGTTGGCGAAAGGCCGCAACAAAGGAGCCGAGATCCACAAAGAGGAATATTATTCCTGCCGAGCGTAATCCTAGTACGAATATTTATTACACGGGCCATGTTAAAGCGGCCGGCTGAATGCGAAAACAATGGTGGATTTTCCTCAAACTGACTAGCCACACACGAATAACGCGGCCTATTCTGATTTATAGGGGACTTCTTTCTCTCGTTTTATCTCTGAGGAAAATCAAGCTTTTCAGATAGTGTCGTAATATCCGCGAAAATGTTCGAGAACATTGTTAGAAGCGCACCATCATTTTGCGACAGTATTAACATGTATAATATGAAAGGGAATTAAAATTATTAATATCATAAAGTATTTATGCCGAGAGAGAAAAGCTCGGCTTTGATCTTTCGAGCAACGATTTGTAGTAATGCTGCCTGATAAAAAGAACCGCGAGATATATTTCCTTAAACTTCATAAAATCGCGACTTTGTCTAAATGAAGAAGCGTAATACCGCGCTTTTTCTTTCAGTGATAAAGTTTACGTTGTTGCAAGAAAAACGGACGCAAGACGTCTCTTATTCCTTTGTTGAACAAAAGGTTTCCGATTTTCTTGGTAAGCCCACCTCTTTACGTAACCAGCAACAACCGTCATTTCTCGCAGAAAGCGAGCCGCTGCGCGCGCTTTCCGCTCTTTTACCCTTGTTTTAAAATATTTGGGTTTTATGAACGAGCTCGCGGGGTGCATAAATTATACGATATTTTGTGCGACGTAGAGAGAGAGAGAGAGAGAGAGAAGAAGAAGAAGAAGAGAGCGGGAGAGAAAGAAAGAGATGCGAAGAAGCGAAGCGTCCGGAATATAATGTCCCGTCGGCTTTTTCCTCCGGCACAAAACACCGCCGGTAAAGCACACAAATTGCGCGACGAGAGAAAGGGGAGAAGGAGCAGGAGAAGTCGACCGCTCGGATGTCACATCGAATATTCGTGGCATAAATTGTCACGTTCCGCTCACGCACTGCTGTGTTGAACCATAGGCGACGCGTTTTCTCATATCTCTGCGGTATATTCTACGTACCAAAAAATCAACGGAACGATTTCGTATTTGATCAAAATTGTATTTGCGGCGAGAAATGCTGCATTCGTCCACGCAATTATATTATTCTTACGTAGAATTTTTTTACAAATTAGTTTCTCGCGGTTTTACATAGCGATAATATAAATGTACGTATGATATTTCGATAGATTGACAAACTAATAACACAATTTACAAGAACATGGAAAGAACGATTTTGAAATATCTAAAAGTTTAGGTGAGACTGGGGTCAAAAGTAACACGGGTAAGTTGTAAGACCTACATAAAAAAAAAACGTTATAAACAAAGTACAAAAGCGTAATTATTTTGTTCAATTGTTTGTAATTATTTATATTACTTTGACTCCAATACAGATTCAAAAATAATTTTGTGTGATCATCAAAATAATTACGTAGAAAATTCAAGCATGATGAGTGATGCTGCAAAAATTGTTAATATTCTAGTAATTAGTTTCAATGTCCTACATAATTATTTTCATATCTCAACAAAATTATTTTTAAATCTGTATTTAGCTGAATATTATTGTTAAATATTTTACACTGGAAAAGTCTGGTTGCATTAATTGGAATTTCGGTTAAAAATGGACAAATTAGAATTTTCTAGTTGAATCTATTATAATTTGTTGCATGAAATAACTAGAATTCTAATTAATATGATATTTTCTGCTTTGTCCATTTTCAACCAGAAATTTTTCTCACAGTCAGTGCAGTAAAACAATTCTTTCCATACAATCATTGTATGTATAACATATTTCGATTACAAAGGATATCGAATGGAACTTTATCCCATAAGAGAAAGGGTCATAGGTGAAATATGGGTAAGACGCATTTATCTTCGTTTGAAGCGAATCGAGTGCGAATAGCCGAACATCGATAACCCTCGTACACCTGGGATACGGATCGACTTATTTCCGACAAATCGGCACGAATGGCGCCAGGGTTTCGATTGATCGAACGAAACATTCCCCCCCCCCTCTCTCTCTCTCTCTCTCTCTCGATCTTCCCAGGGGGGATCGGAACGTCCCCTCCGCATCTCTATCCGCAACGGTGAAAGTCGAAACTTTCCTCGGTTCCGACTATGTGAAATCCCCGGACGCATAGGTACAATGATTTGCACTGTAAACGTAGCATCCCGAAGCTATTTTCGTTAACTTTCGCCGTTGTGTTTTCGAGGAAATAATACGGGCCGCGATGAAGAACATAAGAGCTAATCTCATTTCTTATTCGCCAACTTTTATGCAGTAATAATACGTAAACGTGCTACTTGGTACTCTCTGGTTTCATAAAAGACAGAGCAACTTTGTAGAACGTTTATGAATTCATCCTATTGAAATATATATTTCTTGATTATTACATTTGGCTGCAATTAATATAAAAGATATAATTGGAAACACACTTTGTGTTGTGCGATTAATTTCCATGCGTGTCAAACTTCAATCTGTCTTGGATAGCGTTTCTCGCTTAATTGCTCTGCGTTTTTTCCCTCCATCTGCCGTTTAAGTATTCTTTGAAGGCCAGGCGCAGAATTCTACTCGTTTTATTCGCGGCTCGCCTGCCTTCTCGTTCGTTCGCTCATGTGCCAGCTCACGCTGCACAGACGCGCGACTATGCCTCCGAGATATTTTAATTGTCGCCTCAAAGCACAGCGGACCCTAATGTAAAAATTCTTCATCACTTGGGTGAAATATGAGAGGAGTTGACGAGTCGCTAATAACCTCCCCGCGGAGCTACTGACGGCGAATTTAAAGTTCCCCCGACGGGGATCCTCAACGTGTAATTCTACACGCACATTTTATGTGGTAATGTATTAACATTTTCATTATAAACGTAAAAGTTTTTCCATTTTTTAGTAATATAAAAAAATAGAGTTTAATTTAATCACTATTTTCTATCAATTTTTTATCGACTAATCTTTACTTTACCGAAAATAATCATTTCTTTTCCATACCTTTCTGTATATAATTTATAATTGTAATTTATTCATTACAACGTTAAGGATACGCGAAGTACTTTCGATATTTATGAGGACGTTAAATATTTACGTTGAGACGAGCAATGGCTGGAGACGATTTGGAAAAAAAAAAAAAAAAACAGATCGGAATAGCGAAGTGCATCGAACCGTCACAAAGGATTTCATTTCACCGATAGTCGATTTCCGAGACTCAGGTGCCTGTATGTTAAATTCAGTCCCCCGGGCACGGCATGGCAGTCCGTGGAAGTTCATAGGATCGCGCGCCGAGTAAATCGGGGTGCAAGGGGATCGGCACTGCAAACGCGAGTGAGTAAAGAGAGCCGTTGGAGCTCGTTAACACGCCCTTTCGACGGACCTTAAATCACCCGTGTCCTCGAAGAATTGGAAAAGAAACTTTATAACATTCTAAGATTAAATTGGATTTCCCCACTCGGACGTCCACCTACGGAAAGAGCATGCAAAGAAAGGGGGAAGGCCGCGGGAGAGAGGAATTCCGTGTTGGCTTAATTTTCGAGCGACCCTTGCGCAAGTTCGTCAATTAACTATGGAAGGTAAATCTTTGCGGGTACGTCGATTAGCAATAAGGGAAAGATTTACTTTACGAGCTAATGAATTGATTCACACCGATTAACTCGCAAGGATCGTTATACCCGCCAAATGAACTTCCCGATGTGGTAGAATTTTCGAGCGCATACTCCGATCCTTAACGTCGCGTATCGCAAGGGAGATTTTTCACCGGCTTGCCCTTGGCAGCGAGACACGGTTCTCCACATCGATAAACCTCACTCTTTCTCCCTCTTTCTCCCGCGCTCGCCTGCTTGTGCGGCAAGGGTGAAAAATAATTTGCCATGCGGAGCCGGCAACTTTCGCGTACATTTCGGCCCATTTGTTCGCGGTAGCACCTCGCCTTACAGAAGGAACTACTTTAATATCGCTCCTACCGTCTACTTCGTATGCATGCCGCGACGCGATCTCGTTTTCTCTTTCTCTCGGTCGTCGCTCCATCGCCTCCATCGCGCCGCGCCCCTCCTTTCAGGGAAAGAGTACACGTGAGCGACCTCGCTCGTTGAGAATGATACTCGTTCGTAACCCTCCACGAACAGGATCATTCGGATCATGCTCCGTAGTCTGAGATGCTCGCACTGCTCGCGTCTGGTGTGTGAAAGGAGGAATCACAGGCATAACTTTAAACCCCGACTACAACTACCTACCTTCACCCTTCGGATAATAGAAATCCTCAGTTTACACGAGCGCGTTTTCTTACCGCTCAGACCTTGGCTTGGAAGAGGCTGAAATTGAGACGGAAGTCTCGAGGAACGCCAACTTTTTTAAACCTTTTAACATCCATGACCTGCGTAAAAATGTTCAAATGTTTCAGGAGAGTTATCTTTTAAAAAATTTATACAATTACGCAAACCGCATGTTTACTTGGAATATGGATGATCTTTGTTTACGCGAAATCTTCTTTCGATCAAACTCTTCTTACATAAGTAATATTTATTTATATCAAACAAGAAATAAAATTCTAAAATGTTAATATGAAGATCTTTCATATCATTTGTTTAAACTCGCTTTTTTCTTCTTTCGACTTTCATTTAACTTTAAAAGATTTAACTTTAAAAGATTTAACAAGATTAATTTGTCTGGTTTTGCGCTTCAATTTATAATTTTGAATGGGAGAGTGATTCGGACTAATGAAACTTACTAAATTTTATACTCTAGGTGACCCACAAACTATTTTTACTGAATCAAATCGAGGGGCAAAACATACCCAATTAATGCAAATTAAAAGTAACATAACATCAGTGTTATAATTTTGCACTAAACAATGTAATTGTTATATGTATAACAACATGTATTACATTTATATTGTTGACTGCAAAATTATAACATTGATGTCATATTAATTTTAGTTGTTGTCGACTGGGGTATACCGAGCTATCACTTTATTTACACTTGTTTGATTAATTATTTCAATAAACAGACATTAATTTTACCAACATCTGCGTTAGCTCTAAAGGACATTTTATTTCTTGCTTTATTTATTATCTCATAGTCTTATTTACTTATTTATTGTCATTTATTTGCATGTTCTTGCGTCTCAGAATCGAGTGTACAAAGTTCTATATTTTTCTCTGTCTGTGTAAAATTTATTAGCTATGAATTAATATCTTAGCTTTTAAATATGTTACATGTATTAGCTACAGAACAAAATTTCTATCAGCATTTTCATCGTAAGAATGAAGAAATAAATAATGTTGCAAAATTGCCTCCGTTTTAAAGAAGAGAGAGTGATAATAAACTTGTCACAACATGTTCACAAGTGAATCACATTACTTTAAAATAAAGTTGAACGTTACCCGGACGAGGTCTTAATCTTAAGAGCATACGTTACATCGAAGTGTATGTGGCTTTTAATAAAGAGCATCGCCGGAGAAACGTGGCTTAATAATGCAGGAAAGCTTTCTTCCGCTCTCCATTGTCGCTTGGAAGTTGCGCAAATAAAGAGGACGCAGTAAACTCTACAGTTATTGGCACTCTAAGAGCAGGTGTTTGGAATGATTTCTCTTGGGATCTCAGCTCTCTTCGGATGCGATTCTTTTATTCTAGCCGAGCGAATTCTGCCGTGCGCATAAGAGATCAGACATGGAAAGATTAGTTGAAAACGCAGGTGAGCGTCAAACTAAGAAATAATAGCTGACCGTGTTGCATTTGTCATATATTTTAGCATTCATTCGCGTATATCTAATGTTTATGCGAAGGCAGCTTATACTGAGACGTTTATCCATGCGGTATAGCAGGATATTTGCAGAAATATATACGTATATCATTTATCATATTTTTTTATACATTTTATTTTATGTGCAAAAATATAAATGTATTAAAGCGTTCATCATGTAGGTCTAAGGAATAGTAAGAAACGAATTTTTTTTTTACTTTTATATGGAATATTTATTAATATATATTAATATTGTATAATAATATATGTATAATATTAGGTGAAAATCGACCTATAAACGTTAAATACAATTAAACGAAAAAGGTCGTCATACTTGGTCAAGCCTAATAATATTTTTATGTATGTGTGAATTTTACTATTTCTAGTTCAAGCAAATTGCGTGCGATTTACTTGTTAGTTTTGAAATATAGTCTTAAATTGAAGCTGCAGTATATATCACAAATTGAATTGAAATTTAATATTACTAATGCTAATAAGCACATTTGAATCACTGTACAAAATGTATTGCAAAATGTAAAATTCACATAAAAGAATATTATTAGACCTCAAGACCTGATTTAATTGAATATGACCATCTTCTCACTTAATTATCATAAACAGTACAACTAATAGAGTAGTAATATCATGTATTAAATTAATAAGCAATTTAATAATTTTTGATGTTAATAGACATATTAGAAGGATATTAATAATTTGATATTAATCTATGCGTCTTAAGAATTATAAATAATTTAATTTATTGCGAAAAATATTGCGCAAATTCGGGTTTAAATCCTAGCTGTGGCATTATATTTTACAATAAATTAAATTATTTATAATTCTTTAGATTTAGATTAACATCAAATTATTAATATCCTTCTAGGATACTTATTAGTATCAAAATTATTAACTTACTTATCAATTTAATATATGATATTACTATTCCAGTTCTATTTATGATTGCGTTTCAAGATCGAAAAAGATTTCGACGCGCGGTTTGTAGAATTGGATACGTATATAAATTCACTCTGAAATATTTAAACACTAAAATGCATTTTCACCAAAAGTAAATTTATTTCTCTGAATTGATTTATTTTTGTTGGTCTAATACAAATTGTAACCGCTTTATTCTGTTAAACGTTTATCACTCCATTTCATTTAATGCTATTTATCTACATCATCTAAAAGAAGATGTTCTTTAAACTGGTTACTGCAATTAACATTATCACATGCCTCGGTGATTAGTAAGACGCTCGCACGGAATGAGGGAAATCCAGGTTCAAATTCCAGTTGAGGTAATATTTTTCGCAATAAATTCTTTATAGTGTTTTAAAGATGCAGCTCATTAATAATATTAAATTGCTAGTTAATTTAATTTGTGATATCGTATTATGTATATATATATGTACTTTAAGCTTCAGTTTAGGACTGTATTTCCAGACTGACAAATAAATTGCTCGCAGTTTGTTTAAACTGGAAATGTTAAAATTCACGTAAAATTAATATTATTAAGAACCAAGATTCACCTTGAATACGGCCTTTTTCATTTAATTGATTTTATATATACATATGTGTGTGTGTGTGTGTGTGTGTGTGTACGTGTATGATAGATAGGAGTATATAGAAAAAGATATTTGTTTTGCGTCTCTCCGAGATCGATTTAAAATTAGACTAAGGACGCGTGGGCTGATTTCCGGCGGACGGCATTACTGCCGGAACACGATTCAGACCGCTGTCATTTCGGACGATTCGTTTTCTGGTTGCCTTCGTCGGCAATGAACGCGCGAGAGAACGTAGGTGGATACACGAACTTCCAGAGGAATACTCGCTCTCTGTCCACCATTCGTACAGACAAGGCCACGACCATAAATTCACAGCATGCGAGTCCGCACCAGGACCATGTCTTCATAAAATCTTAGATCGAAGATTACTGCGCACGAGATGCATCGCTCGTATGTATATGTGAAAAAAATAATTAGGCAGACGTTTTTATTCGCGTGCCGCATAGTGTAGATATGCACATTGTTGTGCATAAATTGTTGCAAAGACACACTAATCCTTATTTAGTACAGAGTATTATTTATCCTATCCTCTTAAACAACTACAAACTTGCGGCACTAAGCAATGGAGAAAGCGAAAGTCGTGCTTAATGAGCTATTTAAAGCGAAGGACATCAGAGAAGTTTCCGTTCCTTCATTCTTTTAACAAATATATTATTTGTGATAGAAAAGAATTTTGACGTCATATACAATAGTAATTTCGTAATAATCGAATTCTTTCCTAAAATATTTCCGGCTAGAACAATTGAAGCTTTATCTGCAAGATGGGTAAATTCTGTCAGTTGACACTTTACACTCGCCACTGGCACGTCCGCAATTTGCTCCTGGAATTAAAACATTATGAGATCTTTTTTATGAAGGGACAATTAAAGTACGTGCAAAGCCGTCGGGGCACACGCTCGTCATGACACTCTGTGTGCTTTAAAAATGTAAATGTATAAAATCCGAGTACGTGCGCAAGCAGTACGTCCTGGTACGTCCTAGCTAGTCGTCGAGACACCGCGCCGCACCGCACCGCCGCGAGAGGGTTCGGCGTAATTTATGCTCGTGCTCGTAGGGTTGGTTTGCCCCATAAAGCAAGATAAATACGCATGCCGTATCTCTGCGTACTTTTAAGATACTCATGCACACGAATCGAGCGCAATCGAATTTTCTAGCGTCGTATTACGATCGGCGATGCCGCGCTAGGATGAAAATAAGTTTCAAGTAGCGTACGTAACTTCAACTCCACCGCCATAAAATCCTTCTCCAGTAACTTAACTCTCTTGCGCTCTCTTGGCAGGCAAATAAATTTGTGGAATCGCGGAATGATGCAGGGGCTGAACGCAACCTAAAAGCCGGCCGATACGTGCGCCGTAGCTTCACATTGCACTGCGAAAGTATACCCGTATATCTTTCCTCAGGTGCTTTCTTGAGAATATGAGAGACATGTTTACTGCCCGTTCACTTATCCTCTTGCTTCCTTCCTCTTACTTGTGCGAATGTCAATTGATCATTCCGCGTTACTTGCAACATATTTCAGTAACGTTTTTTGAACGTTTCTTCTCGAGAGTTTTACTTCGATTTTCCTAATGACCGTTGCAATAATCATACGGAAAGGAATATTCAATTGATTAAATTAATTAATATTCCAATAATTTTTATTACACGTATCAAAGGAATAATAATGCAGATTATATATCTGCATTAATTTTCTCTTATATTACAGTTAAATTGGAAATCGCATTGCACTGTGTCTCTCGAGATTGAGACAACCGGATTAGTATTATACGATCTGGAATATGACCGGTGCAGGTGTTATGATTTTATTTCAATTGTGTCCTCTGTTTTATAGAAATTGCTGGTGCACCAGTACTAAACGTTCCTCGAACTGGAAGCAATTCATGTTTGCGTGCAACTCGGTGAAAATGCGCTCGTATATTTCTCCCCGTTCAAGGTGTCTTCCCGAGAGATACGTTTACTACCCTCGCTTCCGTTATTCTTTTTCCTTTGCCCCCCCCCCCCCCCCCCCCCTCTCTCTCTCTCTCTCTCTCTGCCTCTGATTTTGCCTGCGCGCCGATTGATCATCTCTCGTACCACCCACAACTTTACCTCGAACACGAGCCACGTGTGCCTCACGGCATTTTTCGCACCCGCGAAATTGTTTTCATGCGTAATTCTCGCACCGTTGTGCACGTTGTAGCTTAATAGCTGTACATTATTCAGTTGCACGCATCGCGACTGTGAAAAAAAAGTGTAACGAATTGGATTATTCGATTTGATGCAACAGCAAATACAAGCAGCTGGTATCGTGGCGTGTATTTTCACACATATATGTGCTAGTTATTTTTAAATTAATATAATCCTATTTTTTAATTTAATTTCTGTTTTGATACTATATACATACATATACCTTTCTCGCAAAGCGCTTGCGGAAACAATGGTTTACTTTTCGCTGTATGCTCACGAGTAATTATAAAACACTCTGTCAAGTCTCGACGGAATATTTTGCATGGAGTCTCTCACGGTACACGCTACTCCAAAAAAACATTAAGCAGTAACTGCGTCGCTGATGAAGAGAAGCTCGCGACGCAGTTTCGCCAGTTTCCAAACGCGGACCGCACCCCAGGCGCAACAGTTGAAGTCCTGACGACGCATGTTGTCTCCGGACGGAAGAACATTTTCTATGCGTTTCGCGTCATCCATCGTAGGAAACGACGAACGAAAGTAACGAGTTGACAAACGACAACAAGACTGACGAAATCTTCCCTAGCATGAGAATGCACTTTGGGGATCAAGCACGGTTACGATCCGTAAGCGTTCGTAGTGTCTCCATCCATCACGTTTCTTAGAGTTGGACCGTTCGACTGGTCCTGTCGGTATGCTGATTAATGATCGGCGAATCAGCGAGCGCATGGCGATCGAGGGTGTCCGGCATCGAATTTCCTTCGTGGATCGACGTGGCCCGTTAATTCGCGAAATCCGACCAGTGTCTGTCGGTGCTGGTCTCTTCTTTTCTCTTTTCCTCCGCCTTCCTTTCTTCCTTCCTTCCTTATCCTTCTCCACCTCCTTCTATTCTTTTTCTTTCGTTCTCTTCTCGAAGAACCGTGGGTAGCTTCTTTCAGTCAATGTCGATTAATCTCGATTTGAGCTCATCTCCCTTCCTTTCGTTTCACTCGCGAATCCTCTTTTTTTTTCTGCGCGCGTGTACTGCAATCTCTGCTGTCCTCAGTTAAAGGACGGGGAGAAAGCGCATAATTATTCATCAAGGTTTTTGCCTAATTCCAGCTCGTTAATCACCATCCTCGCTGTCTCCTTCAGGTCAATGACCTAATCAACGATTCGCGAAAAAACGATGTTTTAAACCTCTTTATTGATCCGAATAAACGAATGTCGTAAATTTTTCCTATTTAATTATTATCAATCTCAGGTGTCGACTTTGACAATAAGATTATTACTTTTTTTTATTCTCGAATTATATATCCGCTGCGTGGTGAAAATGTCAATTTGAAAATATATTTAATAGAGAAAGTAAATAGGCTTTATATAAAAAAAATAGAAATTGAAGTTACTATGCAACATACCTGATGCATAGATTATTTTAAACACATGCGAAATAAGGCCCGTAATTAGCTTATCTTGCCTTTCTTTTGCTTTTATTCTTAATTAGCATATAGGACAAGCACGAGGCTTGGAAATTAAGGTGCACTTACATTGTAAATATAAAATACGACTGTGATGTTGCACGTACGGACCAGAGTCATAAAATTAAGTGGCTTCCGTGCACGCGTTACAGGAACGAAATCCACTTCGGTAAAAGAAAATTATTGGACCGCTCTGCTCCTGGGCGAAAATTGCTGTCGTCGTACTTTTATTCTGATACGTCATCGCGATATCCTCCACGGAGGCAGTTTCGATCCGGTTCTCTGCGTCGATACGAATCTCCGCGTCGTATGAACGAGCTTTAACGTCGAAACGATCTGGTAGTACGACCGACTAGAGATCGTAAACGAAGCTTCGTCTGCTATACAGATGAGAATCTTCCTACGGTGAACGAATGAAGATATAGCGTTGCCTCGCAGTAATGTGATTCTGTAGTGTTTATGTTAATTGACGTTTACATTCGACAGGATTTATTTGCAATTGGCAAAAAAAAACTCGCTGGGAATGTTAGAAAATAATCTTTAAAGATATGTCAATTTAGTTTCATTCAGACAGAGAATATAATATATTATCCGGTTAACACGATTTGCCGTGCAAGTTAAGCGTTAAATGTTCGTATTCGTTACTGCACACAAATACGACTAGATTACGTAATTTCCAGTTGGCATACTAATCGCATAACGTCGATGCATCCAATAGTCACGTAATGGATAGGTTCACATTCGCTAATAATATATCGGACTATTAGCGTGATTGCTGCAGCGACAGCGATCGTGTATTACGATGTTACTATAGATGTTTGTGGAATTAGCATGCAAACGCGTTTCTAGGGCAAAGTGTTGTCCCACCTCTCAGCTGATTGTGTGTAATGAGATATACATACACATACAACTAAAAGTTAAAAGAAGGAAAAAAGAGTTTTAATAGATTAAGAGAAAAAAAAATAGGCAAAGAGAGAAAGATTGCTATTGAATTATCGGAAAGAAGTCAAAGTCGAATGCACAATAACGTTCACCGATGCTCAGTCGCAGGGGGACAATCAATTCCGAATTTGCCATATTGATCTCGATATTTTTCATCGGCCCTAAAGCCATGCATTCTTCCGTTGTGTGTGAGATCTTTTCGTTTCTGTAAGAACCGACTTAGACTCATGGAACACTGAATCGCCCAATGTGCCCTATCGATCAGTGCCTCATTCAGCCTGCATTATCCGTACGTGAGCGCTCGTATCCACTCTCTGCTCCCTCCTTTTTCGTCGTCCTTTAATTCACTCTTTTACCCTCTTTCTCCTCGCACCACCGTTAAATCTTTACGCCGGAGCGTATTTGGTGCGATTTCTTCCTGTAATTGACGCCCATTCGATCCGCTTACGTACTCTGGTGAATCTCTCGGACGCTGTTTTTGTCCTTAATTACTTCGCTCGGCGTGGCACCGAAAAAGAAAGGTGGCGAAAGAGAAGGAGGGGATGGGGAGAACCGCGCTAGAGACTCGTTAGTTTTCATTCGGGTCGCCGAACTAATTAATTTCGCTCGGCCGCGACGAGCCGCGCGTTCTCCGTTTAAACCGTGAAAAGGAAGATCGAGCGAGGAGAGGGACTCCCTTTGGCCACATCCCCAATTAGACACGGATACGTAACTGTCGTTAAATTAACTCTGCGCGACGCGTGTCATGTGTGAGATTGATCGTCGACAGTTCTCTTTCGGAGAAGACAGCGGAGGAGACAACGTCAGAGGGAATCGTTTTCACGGCCCGAATATGGACGCGCGCGCGCGCGCACTAACTCTGGGGCGCTTCTTTGTGCGGGTGACAGGTCGACGGTGAAAAATTGTGCATCTTGTCTTCTTCGGGGTTGGGAAAGTTTCTTCACCGTCGCGACGTCGAGCTCTCCTACGTGCGGTCACGTGACTGACGTCAACGTGCAAATGCATACGCGACGCGAAATAATATCACTTCCTGACGGAAAAGTTGGCAGACATTGCCGAAACAAGTGAATATTTGTCATTCGCTTGAGTTATATTCAAGATTTACCTATGCAAATCCACTAGCAAGCGATGCTTATTACACTTATGCTCGATGCTATTAATGACGATCGTGCTCGAATGATTTAGCCTTAAACATACTGAAAGTACCATAGCTAATTTATACTGTCTCCAACATATTTCTGTCCTCGTCTTTGTTTTACTGCAACGTACATGTGTCGATTGTTTTATGCAAGTATTTGAAAACAAGTATTTTACACGGTTTCAAAAATCTTACATTATAAAGGTATGCTAGACAAGTCTGCAATTATCGTTATCGTATTATTATATAATAATTAACATAATCATCATTATTATCATTATCATCACATTATTATCATTACAATACTTTTTAATGCAAGCACATAAACAGATTTCAAACAGACAAAGATAGGTACATATTGAGGACTTTTGTTACGTTATTCAGATTGACATTTCCAATATATGTATGTATATATTCTAGGATTTGGCAAATCCACAAAAAATATATATATATATATATATTCTATTATCGTCTGATTTTTGGTGCGCTAACAAAAGAAGATGTCGGAATCTTTAGGAGAATTACGCTTGTAATTGCAGTTGAGTACAATACGAAGAATTCCTCCCATTTCATCCTCCCGCGGTGCAAGAATTTAGATCTGCACTAGAACGAGTCGCGAAGGGAAATAAAAGGGCTTGGGTTATGTTTGGATTCACTGGTGTGTTTGCGCAAAAGCGACTGCATGGGAAGAGCGGAGTCGTACACACCCTGATTACACCATAAATCGAATCTCGGCCGACCGCGCGGAAGCTCGGATTAAATGAAATTCCTATGCCATCTCGTATATCTTTCCGGTTTGTAGCAGCGGTTGCTTCGGCAACGAGAATCGCGTCAATGCAACGTTTCGCGTCTGAGAAGCTTTTCAAGACACTTTGCGTGAAATATACAGGAAGATTTGAGGGCGTGGATCACCTTACTCTTATTAAATGCAATTTACTAGGTTGATTGATAACCACGCCACGACTGGCGTACCTCTCTGTATATATAGGGAAATAATAAATCTCTCCAACGGTTAAAATGCGAAATTGCTGGATATCCGATATCCCCAAGGCTTAATATATGGGACTTTAAAATATCCCTGTCAGTTGTTTCAGATAAAGAATTGTGGATCATTTTACTATAGATGACAGATGCGATTTTAACATAGCATGTTCTAGACTTTCTACAGAATATAGCATATAAATTTGTATACCTTATACGTTATTAATTTTAACTATCCTTTTTTAAATTGTGATAAAATAATTTTCTCGTGTGAATATAAACATACGTCAATTTTCTCAGCAACGTATTTACTTTATTCAATATCATACTTTCCATTATTTCTGCAATATTCCGTACTCTGTTAACTGTGTCGTTCAACAATGTCGGTGCAACGTTTCTGTCTCGAGATACTATTCGTTCCGACGCGTTTCGTGGTGCTACATCGTCTCGTTTTAACTGTAGAAAGGGAGATGGACAGATAAGAAATGCGAGGCGGTGATAAAGAAGAAAGGGGATGATTCGTGCAAAACTGAGAGAGAGAGAGAGAGAGAGAGAGAGAGAGAGAGAGAGAGAGAGAGAGAAGAAAATGAACGGAGCGAATCGAACACGGTCTTTGGGTGTGGGCGAGCAAGCCAAAAGATCGACAAGATCGATAAGATCGCTCGACCGCGGTTCGATGCTCGCGGTTGAATTGTCAACTGGTTCTGTCGATTCATTGAACGATCAGGATTCAGGACGCGGGTAGCTCTGGAAGAGCTCATGAAATTCTGTAGGGAAGAGAACTCGTGACGCTGACGCATCTTATGATGTTTCTTGGACGAAAAAAAAATTCCTGATTGCTGTGTCCAATTTGACTCTCCTACAATATATTATGATCTACACAATATTTTGCATGTTTTCTTTTATTGTACGATATCACAAAAAAAAAATTAGTAATTATATTAACTTGACTGTAACGACGCTTTGGTGCAGAGTTACAACTATTGGACGTGCGAAAGAATTTCAGGATAAGGAACCCTTTGTTGCAGAAAATGTGGCCGCCCTGAATGACTTTATAATCGAAAATACCGACTCAGCGAATTCCCAAACGAACTCAACGTTCCAGCGTAGAGCCGTAAAAGTATCTGGCTCTGGAAAGTTTTTAACGAGCTTCTTCACTCGTCTTTTCCTCGAGACCGAACCTAGTGTTTACTCTGGTAAAGCAAGACTTGGCGACGCTGGTACCCGTAGATAGAAGCGCGGTGCACCATCGTTTGTTATTTGTCTTCGTTCCGGTGTGGTGGTTTACCGGCGAAAAATGTACCTCTTCGAAATGAAATGTGCAAGCAGCGAATGGCTACTCGACCGTTTGTCTTGCGTGCCTCGGAGCGATGTTAATTAAATTGCTCGCAATCGAGTTTTATCAAGAATTAATATCAATTAAAAGCAACGATCTGTTGGCGACCGAGATTGATACGCTGTGAAGTAACGAAGTGTCTTGTTTATTTCAGATTCAGATACTTCGTTCTTTTCTATGACAAAACAAACGATTTTCCGATGCCTTGATTTCCATCACTCTTTTCAAGATTTCACAACTAATGTCTGTGGTAATTTTATAAGCATTATTTTAACTAGATGTTTCATATACGGGAAAAATGTTAATTACTTTAAAATTTCTATAATTTCTATAATTTCCATATTTTCCATAAAGGAAAACAGAGAGACACGAATAATTTTAATTATTTTAAAGACTACTTAAAATATCGAGAAAAATTTCACATCATTATAGTCAGGAGAAATGATTGAGTCATTATTAAAAAAACAGAATTAAGCTTTCACACATTAAATCTTTTTTGATGTTATATATGAATTAATATATTCTTTAGAACTAATGAGAGTACTTGATAAGAGTACTTAAATAAGAGCATTTGGAATATATTACAAATGCTCTTATACTTACAAGTTTAAAAGAATGTACTAATTCATATAAATCAAACTAGACTTTTAGATATAAAAGCTTAATGAAAACTTTGTTTTTTAATAATAATTCATTACCATTTTTCTACCTCTAACGATGATTAGAATAGGTAATAATCTTTCTTAATATTCAGTAACTGTAGTAGCATTTTGACTAATTAAGATTATTCACGTTCCTCTGCGTTTTTAAATCCAATCATAAAATCTAATTCGCGATACTTACGATAGTTTTAGCTGGATAGAAACCGGATACTGAATGAAGACATTTGGCCATTTCCAGGCTGCGATTTTGCTGGTCGACCGCTTTCACGGAATCACGTCATGAACTTTGCTCGTTACAAGCGCCAGAGCGGACGCACGGAAAGGATCGTGCTGCGACGTTAATCCTTTGACAGTTCGAGAACGGGTATTTGCCGAGCTAATGTCACGCGAGAGAGTAGGACGGGGCGGGCGGCAAAGTGGAAGGAGACGCCGGATGGAAGAACAGCGCGAAAGGGGAGGAAACGTGACAGGGACAACCCTCACGCGAATGTCCGACCCTTTGTTTGAGCTCTGTCAACCGAGATACATTTTCCGTTTCGCACCAAGGGTGCAAAAGCGATTGTTCGACGTTTGCTGGAGCTGCGCCTGTAAGAGCATCTCTCAGCTGCACTTACGCGCATTACAGCACCCTCCTTTTTACTTCTTTCACTGCACGAGCTTTCGCGGTAACCGTCTCGCAAAGATGGATTCTAGCGATACAATGCTTTATGGTCTAGGACTGTAAGTTTTTAGTAGATACAATTTATCTGAAAAACGGTGTATAGTACATAACATTTATATTATAATATACAGATACGTATGTACATTCTAATACTGATGAAAAGGATCAAAGGTATGAAATATTTATATTCACATTAGAGCACCTTTTTTTTTGAACCTTATTTTTTTTATTAAACGTCTATGATGTCTTTTGTTTACCAAATTACGTCAATGACATAGTACATTATATGTGAAAATTAACTCATTTCAAAACTCAATTTTCCTATAATTAGGGATCCTTTATAATATGTCGTTAATTTTGATGACTTACGTGATATACCTATGTCTAATACATAATAAGTGTAATAACATTGCTGCTTTAATCAGCGATCAATTAGCGATCTTCTCGCGAGCGTGTTCCTGCGGTGGGTAGATACATGCTCCTGGCATGCGAGCTGAAAGTAATAGTATTGTATGAAATATTCATGGCACACCAATAACGACGCGAATTACGGTGTTTCGTGTATACTCGGCAGGTGCAGTCGCCGCAGTCGCCACGGTTGCGTCGTCGTTGGTCGTCGTGTAGGTGTAATCCGTGCCGCTTAATCGCGCGCCTGGAGTATGTCAGGAATCGATTGTAGCGCGGGAATCGGTATTAGCACTCCCCGATTATGTAAAGCTCGAGCGATTATGGAGATCGAATTAAGCTCGTGGCGCGCGCCCGCGCACTCAAACGGGACTGACGCGTGAAGAGAGGGTGGACTGGGGTAGACTGCGAATGAAGGTGGTACGGAGGGGTCTATATGTGGCATAGGGCAGGGGTCGTGAGTGCTTTCCGCGGAGGTACCGTAGCCTCTCTACGGCGGAGAGTAGGGGGCTTGCAATTCCCGTAAATTAAAGGACAATCGAGCCGAGGTCACTCCCCATTGTTGCTGGCTTTGGTTTCAACGGCACGACCGGACAATGCACATCCAGAGAGATTCGCTCTCGTATTTCATGTAACTGCCAAACGCTCGTGGTTTCCGACCCGAAAGAGAAACGGAGGACGTGCCGATGAATAGACAAACGTATAAATATGGAGTCAAAGAATGAACGCGATAATGACGACAAGGAAAGAGAGAATCAAGAAATGATGTATGTTCACAAATTCACTTTCGATATTATCCGCTAATCACTTCTAAATAGCTGTGCACAGTCTCTATTGTCTCTATTGTCTCTGGAACCGAAACAATTATATCTTGAGGAGTCAGCATTAGTAATCGTACCGCAAGGTCTACAAGATGTTTGCTCTTCAAGCTCGTTACGTCGAAACTCTGCAAGTTTGGTGAGTACCTTGGCACCAACAACTGCCACCTGCACGAGCTCGCGTTTACACATTCCTCACCAAATTTCGTTGGATTAGACTCTCAGCGACAGTGAGAGCTCCGGAGATCTTGGTTTACCTCGATTCGTGACGGTTTGCCTTGAGTTACCGGCGTACTTTGATCTTCGGCTTCGATAAGTCGCGAAAGGATCCCCTTCCTGTGCCAATTGCTTGTGTAAACTTTCATCGAGTTCCCGACGCGATTGCCCGCAGTCGCGTGCTGCTCGGACGGCGAATCGATCTTGCCGCGGTACTTAAAGTCAAACAAGCTTGTACAGATATGTAAATCGCGTTACGCTCTCCAAGTCTTGCCCAGCTAGTCGATTAATTTGATGTATTTTAATTCCCCTGCCGGTCTCGAGCTGTTCGTAATTGCTCACGAAAGGCCAGTCCTGAGCGAGAATTATCTTTTAATTGATCGAATAATTTTATAGATAAAGGGAGCGAGAATATCTGCAACTGGAATCATCGTGGCCAGTTTATTTTTTGCCAGTCTTACGTCAGAAATTATTTATCTACGAAAAGCTACCTTGTATACACGATGAGACATTACATAAAAAATATTTTATTAATGTTCTCATTAAAAACTTGTATATAAGTGAATTAAATAAAATCACATCTTACGTAGAGTAATCTAAAACAAAAATCAAATGTTCCAATAAATTATAATAAATTAAACGTATTATGATACAAAGTAGTGTAGCTAGTAGAAAGTTTTAAGACTAGGGAAGACTTGCTCGTTGGCACAGTTTTCACAACTTTGGATTTCAACTTCTAAGCAATTAATTATCGTGATTAAACTGTACTAATAGAGAGACACTTTTTCTACATTTTTATGCTAGGAACAAATTTGTTTAGTTCCTTTGTAGTAAACGAAATACGAACATGTTGCATTGTAGTTAACTTGCCTCGATAGCAGAAACATTAATATAAATTTTGTAACGCTCGAAAATTTATATTTGTATGATCTTGAATTCGATTTTTCTTTTTTTATTGTAATACTTATTTAATTTAAATAAAATTTAGGGAAAAATATATCTCTATGTTATAAAAGAGATATTTTTTGCGATAACTTTTCCATTGTTTCTCTGGTGACAAATACATAAACGGAACACAATGCCAATTTGCCTCTTGTGCCAACGAGCTCCTATAACTTGACGTAAAGGACAAAAAAATTTGTACATACGATACTATTACAATATCTTATTATATAGAAAGCAATCTATCGGACAATTAATCTTTAAATAGATCAAATCAAAGAGTCGCTTCCATTCCGTTGCCCGTTATGATGGAATATTGCAGAAGCTTTTCTGACGCGTGCATTTATAAAACGAAGACAGCTCCTTCTACCAAAACGCCCTGTCAAGAGAACGCGCCGTATCCCGCGGTGCAGAAGTCACAAGCAGCCGCTCTCTCGTGTCCTATTAAAATCCGTCAAACGCCTCGCGGGCAATTAAAGCTGTGGTGGCCAGTCGCGTCATATAAATCAAGGATCAATAAATTAGCGGACGGTTAAAGCTCGGGAGGGTTGTGACTTTATCTGTGCGGTGGCATCGCAGCGCGCTGCATCGCGCTCGGCCCGACCCGACCTGACCCGACTGGGGAGGCAAGAGCGGAAGCTGGCCCCAATAAAACACTTGCCACCCGGCGCTCTTACGTTTACGTCTGCGTTTGCGCCCGCTTCTCCGTTCTCTAATCTGCATTTTAAATGTCGACGCCCCTACGTGGCGTATAGATAACGCCGGGACTGAAATCCACCGCCGCCGCCGCCGCCGCCGCCGCCGCCGCCGCCATCCTTGCCACCCCCGCCGACGAGTAACTTCTCTTTCTCTCTATCTCTCTCTTTCCATCTCTTCCTCTTTCTCTCTCCGTCAGTAGTCCCTTCGTCCTCGGATTCACCGGATGCGCTGCCACCGGATACCTCGCGAGTACATTTTCGCGCACGCCGCGGAGATAAAAGTACCTGTCAGGATGAGCTACGGAGATCCCATCCGTGTACCGCTATGCTGAGAGCTTGTCCGCGAGCATTCACCAGACGACTTCATTGTTCACCATACTTTTCGGAGTTCCGCCTTTCCGTGCGGGCGATATCGGCCCTGCAGTCTGCAGCGAATTCTTTTTGTTTCAAGGATAACGAACTACGCAGCAGCGCTCCTCGTTCGCATGAAAGCTGGTTTATGGATCGTTTAAGGTTTTTTTTTATGGCGCGACTGAGAGCTCTTTATGTTCATTTCAATATTTGTTTTTTACTGGGTAAAAATCAAAATGAAAAATGCTGAAGAAGGTAATTATGAATCTTGGTATTTAATGGAGTATAAAAAATGTGTCAAGAATATGTAAAAAAGAATTTAAAAGATGAAACGTTTTAAGACCTAGTAATATCTTTTATAGCAATGCTTCAGTAGTCATATGAAAAAGACACTGTCTCGGATAGTCAGAAGATTTCAAGATTATATTCTGAATGAGGTAATATTTTTTGTAATAAATTCTTTACAAGGTTTTAAAATGCTAGTAGCATCATTATCAAACAGATGATCAATTTAATTTTTTGTGATATTATTACTTTATCTTCAATTTATGATTATATTCCAAATTCAACGATAAGCAGCGTACAGTTTATACTGAAAGATGTTTGATAAATTTAGATACATATAAAAATACTATTAAATACCAAGATTTAACTTTCTCCGTATTGACCCTTTCCTTACTTATTTCATCTTTTAAATATTCTTGTACTTCTTACTTGTGTATCTATCTACAAGAGAATTTCTTGAAGTTTATGATGCGTATCTTAAGGAGAAGTTTTCAACTGTTTCTGTCTTACCTCTGTAAAAATATCTTCCTTCTGCGCACGACGCGACGCGACGCGACGCCCCGCGTTAAGTATAGACGCTCGAGAGATCATCCGGCATCTGTACTGCCGGAGATCAGCGGAAATGAGGCGTCGCGGTTTCGCCGACGACATAAATCCCATCGTCACTGGTTCGAGCCGAAGAAACGCTCGATTTTACGGCTCCGTCGAATTCAATGGAACAAGAGTTACGACGTACCGAATGCTTCGCAAGAGGGAACGATATCATAGCAGCGCACAAGGGGAAATGAATCAGGGGCGACCAGCCCGTTGGCCAAATGACCAAATATGATCGCTCGAAGTGGAAGCTCTTTACTGTTTTTCTTCCCCTCGGTTATGCATTAGTTTCCATTCGTGTCAGTTTCGTATAAACGCGGAAAGAAGAATATTTTAGTTACACCGATGAAAATTTTCCGAAATTTGAAGATAACTATTTTCTTTATGAGATAATTATTTTTATTTATTTTTTTATCAGATTTAAAAGTACGTTTCACAACGAGAAAATTTTGTTTTTATAAATTAAAAAATGTATTTGTTGCCTGAAAAATTTTTTTTAGAAATAAGTATAAGTATTCTCTTTCAAGTTTTGTAATGCACCTTCAGACAAAAGAATACAGAGAAGAAAGACGTCTACATAAACATACAAATCGTTCATATGCGAAGAATACAAATGCGATGGAGAGGAGAGACGAGAGATGATGCCGGTGGCATGCCACTCCCGAGAAAAGTGCTAGTAAAGTCAAAGGGACAACGTCACATCCTTTCGGGTGGGGTATTTCTCTCTAGCTTCCCCTATGGTGACTTATGCAGACCCCGTCATCGTACGCACAAACAATAGCTTTTCGCGAACGACTGCGTGAGTCGTGAAAAAGTGAGACAGCCGTGCGAAAGAACTCTTTGTCTTTAGGGTACATTGGGGGTACTTTCGAGGGGACCAGTCCGAAGGAGAAAAGTCCACGCTTCGCCAGCCATTCTTCCTTCACTTACTAAGAACGAACGCGGGCCTTTTGTTTTACCTTCAAGGAAAAAATATTACTTGGAGAGAAACTTTAACTATAGAAATTACGATCTGTCATTTGACTGCGCTATTTTTATCCTCGTTAAAAACATTACAAGACTTTCCAATGTTAGAGAAAAATAATATTTTTGTAAACATTTCTCCTATATATAACATATAATTTCTCCCTCTCTCTTTCGCTGTGAAATTTAATTTTAAATCATTTGTTATTAAACACTATCTGGAATTGCATTTTCCATTATTTCAAAGCAAGAACTCTGAGCGAGCGCTAACAATAAGATGCGGCGCCATACAACGACACGCGTCAAACGCGCACAGTCTTTCGCTGTTCCATTCTCTCACCTAGTTGTAAACCAACAAAGCTCTGAGCAACACAATAGCGCCGCCTCACACCAAGGCACTTACATGGCAGACTAGAACAAAGTAGCGTGACACTTCCAGTAACAGAAGCGTCATCGGACAGAGATACGTCGGAATGTCGGCGTGCTGGCGCACTGTCTATCTGTCCTCGGCAGACAATACGAGATCCGAGGACAGACGTGGCCGAACCGCGCCCCTTTCATGTACCGCTGATTGATACCCTTGGTCCTGTCCAACGTGGGGGATGCGACGGTAATGTCGCCCTCGTTGCCAGTCTCGCGTACGGTCACATTATCAACGCCAGGTCCTAGGTGTACCGATTAACCGACCGTCCGATGCTCGACATTGCCGAAACTGTCGAATCGCGCGACTGCCGTTTTCACGTGTATGCTGAAATAGACGTTCGCAAATAGGTGCAACGTCTCGCAAAAGCAAAGAAAGAGACCTTCTAATCCGAGTCACGAAATAACGTCAAGGTCGGTGTAATGCTATCTTTCAATAAAAATGTACGACTGTGATAGTATATATTGCATCTTTTAGTTTACTGAAAAATGGAGACGTTAATCAATTTTGGGGATGTTATTTCGCGAGGGCAAAGAGAGACGTGTTATTATCATAGATATTACATGAATCGCATTTTGTCATATCGTATGTTATCGAATCAACATAGCGAATTATATTCTATTTTATTAATATAGAAAAATTATTTTAACTATCAAATTTTAATAGACGTGCGTACTTTGAGAAAAGTGACTATAATTATATCATAAAATAATTGAAGGAATGGATAGAATAAAGATCTAACTACAAAATAATTACATAAAAAATGTACAGTTGACACCGAAAGTGATTATAAATGATTATATGGAAATTGGAAATCATTTCTATGCATAGTCTCTTTACAATGTCCTTTATCTTGGCACATTTTCTTAACGTATAACGATTTTTCCGAAAATATGGAATCTTGAAAGGCCACTTTTTTTCGTACACGATATAACGTTCGCGATACGGCACGTGTATCTTTATTTTATGCCCGTAACTGCACATCAACTTGACCAGGACACATTGAAGTGTGGTAGCACTATTTCCGCCTGTCGTCGGGCGGGCGACGATCGGTATTGCCGCGCTTCCGGCTTGAACTTGTGATAAATGTCATTCCCTTCGCATCGAACCAACGCGAGCGGCAACATTTCAAAGGGCCTTTCCCGGTGGCGGCAAAAGGGCGGACCCGCACGGATACGCCGTTGCGGAGTTATCCGTCGCATCCGTCGCTTCTTGTTAAAGTGACATTCGCGAGAGACGATCAAAGGCGACATTCCTCGCAGGCAAGAATCTGCGGAATTGCTTTCCGGACGCAAGCCGGCAAGCCGTGCGTGACGATTCGGTGAGGAAATTAGCGGGTCGTTGCCTACGCGGCTCCTTGTCATCGGCGTCGCGTCGCCGTCGCCGTCGTGCCGCGGGCATCGCCTGAATTCGCGTGAGTGCCGTTTTAATCATGCACAAAGCACCGTTTATAACGCGAATTATACCGCGGAAAGATTTATCGATCTATGTACACGTTAGCAATGTTAGCATGACGCGGATAATACAAGCAGCTCTGTTATGTCTTTATTTGCTCGCGAATCTAAGAATTTACGCGATGTTTCATACAACACTACAGATTCCTATCATGATGTGCAAATTAGCTATTTATACACGTATCTCACACATATCTCATTTTCTTTAATGTAAATATTATGGCATAATATTATTTGATGTAATATACAATTTTATTTTCTAATTATTTCTATACATCTCATTGAATTCTGATTTAAAAAATTTTGGCAATTACTTTCAATAAAGATTTTGGTATTCTAGTATAAAGTTATATTGTCACTGAAATCTGTATAAAAGAAAAGTCGAATTTTTTCCTAAAATATAATAAATATATAATAAAAAAAAACTTAACAAAATTATTAATACTAGAAATTAAAAAACGCCTATTACGGTCGAAACTGGATCTTCGTTGCTTAAATAATTCAATCTTGAATTACTAATATATACTAACAGTTTATTAACAGTTTTAATATATTAACATCTTTATAATATATGATGCTTGATGATAGCATCAAATTATTAATTGCTTGTCAATTTAATTCGCGATTGCTAGAGTAATTTTAATTGCGTTTATTTAGTCCGGAAAAATAATTCGGCGCGCAGTTTGAAAAAGACTACAATATGGTATATATGCAAGTACATATATAGTATATATTATCAAGATTGAATTATTTAAGCAACGAAGATCCAGCTTCGACCGTAATAGTCATTTTTAAATTTCTAGTATTGATTGTGTTTCTCCATATACGGTCTAAAATAAAGATATTGTTTAACAAAATTATTTCTGTCGAATTATATTATTGCGTTATATTATTTGGATTGATTGTTTAATGTATAATTTTATATAATATTGTATGAGATTGTAATAGTAAATTCTAAACACATATACGATACTTTTACCATTTTGATTTCAATATAACTTTTGACATATTGTAATTTCAATTAATCACAAAAGGATTTATCATATCGTAAAAAATTGTAGATTAACGATCAAATCAAATAACCACGAATATTGATGTCTTTTTACGTAGCTTTCATAACTTGCGATATGTACTGCCGAAGATAAATTATTCTGTTTACATCTACTATTTCTCCGTTATTCGCAATTTTCCCAATATCGGCGTAAGCGTTTTCAGTTATGTAAACTTCAGGTAACACGTAATGGTTATTCAACTGCTCCAATAATTTGATGAATGCCAACGCTGTAATCTGTGATTAAAATATAATTGTGAGACATATATGTATATCTTTATGCGTAATACATGACATATGATTTTATATTCTATGATATCAAATATAAAATAGAGTAATTTTTTTATGCATGTATTTGTGCATATATATTCATTTTCTTCTTGAAATAAATGCAACATGTATTGTTTGAGAGGTATTTTTTTCATTTCGGTCATACTTTTATGCAAATTTCAATTTCTTTGTAAAAATTAATTATTTCAAAGAAATTAACAGAAAATGATTATAATCTTGACAAGTAGCATTTCATTATTTGTAAAATAAATTATCAGTCGTGAAAATATCTTTAGAAAATATTTTTTAAAATTTTTATATTCTACTTTTTATAAGTTTAAAATAATAATCGCTTTTGCTGCAAAAAATTGATTAGATAAGCTAGTCAATGTACCATCCCAAACTTGTTTTTAAACCATAAAAATGCTTTATGAATACGTTTCACAATTCATGTATAAAATAGAGTAATTCCAATTTTTCCTACCGCCGATTACGAAAAAATGCATTTTTAATAAAAATGTTTGAACAAACTGCGAGAAAAATTTCAAAGAATACAGCTTGTAGAATAAAATACTATTATACGTTAGTGATGCATGCCATTTTGTAACTGGTTAAAATTTTCATTATACACGTTACACACTTTCGCGTACACTGGTACACTAATAGCGCATGATAACCGCAATGATAATCTGTAATGCCAAATTGATTAATTGTCGCTGTACGCATATTGCGGTCAGCATATGCCATCAAATTCACCTCGTTTATGGTAACCCAACATTTCACCTAAAAGCAGCATTAGAATAAGAGTATAAATATATTTCTCTTCAAAAGTTGTAGAATTTTATAATTATAAAATTATATACTTATACAATTTTAGAAAATGTCATCTTTTTCTTTTCTCTCTCTCTCTCTTTTTTCTTTCTCGAGCTTGTAAACGAAATTATACACTTGTAAGTATTAATTTTTTAAAACAATCAAATTTTCGTTTTTTTTATCTATGTTTCGTATTCGAAGGATTTAAATATTACTTCAAATTCTTAACATAATTTTGAAACTGTTCTGCTAGTATAAAATTGGTACATTTATCCAAAAGTTATAAATTGAGCGGTAAATCCCAGTCAAACGAGGTAATTGTATGAGTGTCACATGATTCGTTATAATTTCATTAATAACGTTGTTATAGTGTCGTATAGCATCTTCGTTAACGAAGTTTCTGAAGCCGCGCAACAAAATTCTTACCCATGACAAGGACATCTTAAACATTTTAGTCTGCAAATGAGCAAACTTCTTAGACGACACCACACGAAGAAGAGTATCGTTATATTACAATATTCTCGCATCAACAGTATACTCGCATCAATGCTTTTTGAAAGCAGAATATTCTTCTTATAATATTGGAGCCAAAATTTATATTAATAATTTTGTAAATTATTATTCAGGATATATATGTACATATAATATATATTTTTTGTTTATCACACAATGCAATTTCTTGTATAAGAAAAACGTATTTATCTTATTTTTTCAGTAAATTATGCGTTTTACGATAAGACAAACAATAAAGACTGACAGATGGTACTTAAAAGTACAAAAAAATGTATTTTATAAAATGCAATTTAGAAAAATAGATCATACATTTATAGATAATTAAATATTCCTGAATTCTACTTAGAAATAATATATTTTTATTTATTTTAATGCTGATTTCTAATATACAAAAACAACATGTAGTACAATTAAACGTTGTAAAAGATATATAAGTACGAGTACATACAAATTTCTACTTAATAAATAGATATATAATGAAGTTTATAAAAAACAAATATTCCGTTTAAAGATAATTTATGTATATGTATATACTCTTAGAACATAAAGATTATAATTTATATATATATATATATAT